>NW_006767446.1:451396-515904 GCF_000264995.1 Punctularia strigosozonata HHB-11173 SS5 | reverse complement strand
CTTCCAAAGCCTCGAAGGAGCCCCGAGCGTCAAATAACATGCAAAGACGGGATACAGCTTGAGCAGAAACATCCGGATAGAACACATGTGAGGTCCCATTGCTCGCCAGGGCCCTACGATCCCATTTGATGGCTTCATCGAGATCAGAGATGCGCCTTGTCTCGTTGAAGCGGAGCATCAGTGAATGCGCCAGATGGCGAGCGGGAATGAATCGCTGAGGGTGGGTAGTTGGAATTGAATCGATTGAAGAACGCCCGAGTTGAATAGATTCTTCGAGACAACTTATCTCTCCGGTCCAGTTGTACTGCAAATACAATTTGCGCGCCAAGCTGCTCACGTACATCCAATAGTGTGTGTGGTTGGGAGGGCACTGTTGCAACGCTTCCCGGTTCAGAGTGACTGACTTTTCGAGGTAGCGCCCATCGGATGGAGCGAGCTGATGGTGAAGGTCGAGAAGACCTGCTACCACACGGAGGCATCTGACGCGCCCCTTTCCAGCACCGGAGACTTCTTTGAGAGTGTTCAGTCCAAGTTCAATCGCTTTGTTGAGCTCATCGATAGCGCCAGAGCGCGCAGCCTTCGCATATAGCGCCCAGAGCATCCCAGTTACTGTCTTGCACCGATCAATGTGCATCTTTGAACATAAGTGCACGGCCTGCGCGTAAACATCAAGGCATTCATCCAAATCTTCTGGTCTTCCAAAAAACTCGTATCGATAGTATAGACACTCCCCTAGGAATCGCAGGTGTCGATGTTGATCGTAACAATGAGACGGAGGCAGGTCAACCAAGGCCTGTCGCTGAATGTCGACTGCTTCGTTGATCAAAGTACGAGGCCCGTTATTGCTGGATAACATCAGCAGAATCCATGCCAAATTTAGGCGAATAGTTGCTGCCAAGTAGGTTCCCGTTGCGCAGAGTGAGATGGCTTCTCTGCAGAGCGACTCTGCAACGATCCTATCTTCGTTCCGGAAAACGTAATCCGCGTTGCTATCCAAGATGTTGGAGAATAGCCCCAGTACTGTAGGGCAACGTATCCCAGCTGTGCGGCACATAGACAGGGCTTCTTTCCCATATTTTACCGCAATATCCAGATCGCATTGCTCGGACTTGTGCCTATAGCGATCCACGTATAGATCAGCCAGCCCAATGAGAATGTGATGTAGCTTCGGACGGGTATCGAGCGGGATGCGCGGCTCCGGATTTGGGATCAAAGAACTGAAGGGAATTGGTTCCTTCGTCTCCGATAGGAGCGCCTCGTATTGCTCGATGCACTGCTGTGCGGCGTCGAGATCGCTATTCTGGCAGAATTTCTGGTGAAGCTGGAGTGCAAGATCGCAGCGCTCATTCGTATCAGATGGCACGGCTGCTGCAAGGTGCAGTTGAATAACATTCGAAGCAACAGAGAAAAACAGACTTACTTGCGCACTCGCAGATCTCCTGGCCGCAATAGATGTTGCTATCGTCTTGTCTATGAATGGATGCGTCTGCTGTGACTACTTCTGTGTGTGGTCAAGGAACGAGTGAATATGATCGCCAGCTGAGTACCAGGGCAGAAAAAAGGGAATAGACATACCAGTTGTCGTGACCGCCTCGCCTGTATCTTGCATGTCCGTTTGCCTTGCTCATTGTATCGGCAGATCCGCTTATATAGACGTTTCTACCGCGATGCGCGATAAACATAGGACCGCGCTGGCAGAAAAATAGATCCAAACAGAATTCCCAGATGTCTGACGGTTGACGAGGCGTAAGGCCGATCGCACTTGAGCACCTGGTCCACCTTGGAGGAATCATGGAGGACTCCACGGAGCCCCATATTTTAGACTTTTCACACCGCGCCGCAGGCCAACAGAATGTAGTGATTGAACCATGTCGGATAAAACACCCATCACACACCGCTGTGCTTTCGGTAATTCGAACGCATCCATAGACTACTCGAGCGCCGATCAGATGAGAGATAGCAAAAGGAATAAGGCAAGCTATATTTGGATTACCCGGTGAGGCGACCGGAATACCCGATCAGACCGAGCTGTTCACCGCGGTGCGATAGATATGAACACTCCTTGATTGCGACGGTGGCACGGTGCGATGCATGCAGTACTACCGCATACTGAGATAGATGCAGAAGCACGCGCGCTCGATGAAGGAGCTCCGCCTGATCGTGCCCTTGAACCGCAATGACTGCTGGGCGCGTCCGCCGATACCTCAGCATCACCTTGGGCAGCGACATCGCTGATGAGCCGTGGTGCTCGCGCTCAACGCGCAGATTCATGAATCCAGTTTTTACGAAAACTGATCTGGTTTGGGCGAGATGAGATGAGCATGAACGCGTAACCTGAGTCAAGGGCGCTGCCAAATCGGGGGGTCCCATGGGCCACGGGCGAGCTGGTAAGTGTTACAGGTTCCTCGTCTAATGATAAAACGTCTGAAATCGTGCTTCGGCGGGGCGCCCGTCAGTATTTCTCAACATTGCGTTGCTGACGGCGTCCGCGGCAGCAACGACGGAAATCCCGGAGATGAGACTGCCAAGCATCAGGATGAAGAAGATCGTGGCGCTCAAGGCCACAAGAGGATCAAACATCAAGTCGAAGTGCGCAGGAGATGGAGAAGATGCACTTTGTCGCGGATATGCAACACTGGGTGCCGGACGAGCAGGTCACGGGCTCGAGGTCGCCTATAAATGCCCTATGCGCACACCATACTGACCCGCGCCGACAGGTATCCCCGACAACAACACGCAGATCTCTTACGACGTGCTCAACTCTGCCTCCGCCCGCACTCGCGACGCCTCCAAAGAGCGCATCCGGGAGCCGATCATGGCCATGTTCGACGACATGAGCTTCGTCTCCCAGGGGACGGTCTTGGCTTCGGCTTTTCTGACTCTGACCATATCGAGAGAATCAAACACGGAGCGATATCGACAACGTCCCAAAGCGCCCATCAAAAGTCGTCGTTCAGTATCCCGGCGTTAACGTCCGCCGAGACGTCATGTGGGTAACGCATCCCGGTAAATTTTCTCGAGCCGGGAACGAGTATGCAGCGCAATTAAAGAGGACTGAACGAAGACTCAAGTTTGCACATGGCATCGGAGGCTATGGTGCTATTGTACATATGCACGTTGCACGAGACCGTCTGTCACGACCTTCTCACCGTTCGGATCACGATTACCTCGAGTGCGCGTAGAATTCACAAGTACAGGTACCCGCTCCTGTGAAATCATGTCTTCGAGACATTCGTGGAGGAGAGGCTATCCCATTGAACCTTAACGCTCTTATCGACGCGGACGCGGACAGGGAGCTCGATGTCAGGGTTGAAACGACGGGCACCTTCTCCAGAAGAGAATTTGGAACCGCGTCCCTCACCGAGCTCTTCGTCGGCTGTCGCATTCCGCTGACAGTTCACTTGGGCACGGAAGGTACGGTTGATGGGAGGCCCTGGAGTGACGGCGTTGGTAATAAGGATGGTCTCAGTGACCCCGGCTTTCCTGGATGCTTCTAATATTTTGCGTTCATCAAGTTAGTAGTGATCATGGTTTCATCAATGGTTTGACGTAGCGATGCACCTTGGAGCCGAATGAGGATTCTCTGGGACATAACCCACGTCATCGTATACTGTAGAGATATCCTGTATGGTCAATGTGATTAGCAGATCAACTTGGGGACTTGTTAACGATACGCGTACCCAGCAGACTGCGGCAGAGGTACGTCAGCTACAAGGGACTCTCAAGTACGCGCATGACCTACTTGCAGACCCTCGTTTCCGTATTTGTAGAATATCAGGTTCATGAGATTGAACACTAGTAAAAGCTCGGCTGAGTCTGGACCTAATAAATTAAAGGGGAACACGCACCAGCCAAAATGATGAAATACAGGACCCCGCCGTATAGCATCCTGCGCAGAATCAACATTCGACGGCTCGAAGACAGATACATATATGCACGCACATCTTCACTGTGCGTGCGGCACTGTCGGTTGTCTATGTTAAAAGGCCAAGTATCTGTGCAGAACATTGACTGACCTTCCGGACACAGATGGCCTACGGAATTGCCAGAGAAAGCACCCGCATGTGATCAAGACAACCAAGTCAAATTGCATGGCGAACACATTGAAGAGGTAGGCCGCGATGCCTGAGCGAGGAGCAACCGGTATACAACTATAACATGCATCAGGTCGCGGTTGAGGATGTGGGCTTAGAACCACAACAAACTTATGCCGAGGAACATCCACAAAAGCTAGCATGAACTGTGTCAGCTTCCTGCTGTAGATGAAACCAACCGGACCCACGGAAGCGACCCATCCAATTGGAGACAGCCTCGAGCTGCGCCCAGGTTTGTCATCCCAATAGCACGGAGCATAATGGCTTACCACGCCGCAGACAATAAATAGTGACCCTAGTCCCCATAGAACGTATTGATTCCTCTTCGATATTGTATAAGCCCGATGAAACATGATAGCTTGCGACACGATTTGCTGTAAGACTAGTACAAGAATGTTCAAAAATTCTCTTGCAACGGAGAACCCATCGAGGTTACCTTTGAAGATCGGAGCAACCATGTAATAACGCCTGCATGAGTTTTCTGTGAACGAGCTAGAGAAATATCCGTAGTTGCTGACAACGAGACAAATGACGCTGGTGTATCGTATAAGAACAAAAAAGCAGCACGACAAACTAGAGGAAACGATTTAGCCTCAATATATCTCGTTGAGAGTGTGCCATTACCTAGGTCGTTTCCTTGGTTTTTGGGCTGTGTAAAATCGCCACTCCGATGGAATTGTCATGAGATAACTGCTATGCGTGGTCAGTAGGGGTGATGCAAGGATGATGATAACTTCACTCGTATAGCGCAATACTGATCGAGGCGACGCGCAGAAAATCCGCTTTTTCGGCAGAAACGGTCCACATATTATCGTTGATTGCGGCACTGAAGTCGTCAAGAATCTGGCTTGCTCGTGTAATGGGGGCAACGGCCTTTTAAACCCTCACAATACTGATTCAATTCGCACCATGGGCGCTGATACATTAGGTTGAAGTGGAGGGTGATCGTCCGTTAAGGTGATGATGATCCTAGATGAAGGTGTGGCCATGAGCTACTTCTGATCCTGTATGGTGTATAACGATGAGAATATTGCTCTTGTCAGGGCCGTGTGGCAGAAGCAACCGCTGCTGAGCGAGGTGCGAACTCCACCCATCTCTTTCCGAATTACGATTCCCCGTTCGAATGAGGTTTGTATAGGCATACATCATAGACCATGGGCATGAGCGGGCACTGAAGCGAAGCACTAAGAAGACATCAGAACGCGAAGACTGTTTGACTGTTGGTCCATATGGACGGAAGCCTCGGTGTGCGCCGCGCTGCTCGGCCGAGACGTAATATGAATCAAGGCAGTACAGGAGTGGACCATATCACAATGGTCCGAGCAGCATAAGCGTCATAGCCGGCGCAAGCAAACGTCATATAGACCTGGTCTACCTCGCAGTGCCTTTCTGGCAGAGCGAAATTATCGTGTTGAGTGAACTGAACGTCATGTCATCAACACGACAGGGCGCCGGCTCGTCATCGGGATCATCCCGTTTACGAGTACTGCTTTCGTCCGTCGGAGGAATCCGCGGCACAGTGAAGTGTTGATCAAAAGGACATATGCGCGCAATGTCCGACTCGGAGCTTTGGGCCAGTCAACGGTCGAGGTGGAGGAGATGAGGCCGACTGATGACGTAAACTCGCTGATGCACCCGTTAGGGCCGGTTAGGTCGGCCTTTCCCCCGTGGTTGTATGTCTCAAGTCCATCAACTTTGTTCAAATGCAATGCTCGCGTTCACGTCGTCTTCGTCGACACAACTACTAACGTCCATACAACTACTGACACAAGCGTCTACACCGTTCGTCGGGCTTGCGCAGTGGCGGGATGGCGCTTCCATCATGGGTGACGGACAACCTGAAGTCACCGAAGTCGCGTAAAACCCTTGTACGTCGAGCTCGCAAAGACCGATATCATGCACAAACTTGCCCCTCGAAGCTGTACAAAGCTAGCTCGTGGACTTGTCGAGTAGCTTTGGGATCGAACTGACTTGTTCGTTTGCATAGATACGATGCTGGATCGCGTCCTGGGTCGCTTTCGTTATCATCCTCCCGAACCAATCATTGACCACCCTTGGTAATGCGGCCTTCTTTACTGCGCTCGTCAGCATGATCGTTGCACCAAGCATGCCCCTGCAGTTGTTCGTGCTGGTGCGCTTTCCATGGTGCCTCTGTTGAGGTCACGTTGGCTCATGCGCACTCGTTTCAGGCTATTGCTATGGTCATGATGGGCTTCTTGGTGGGATGGGGTCTAGGATCGGCAGCCATGAGAGGCGCATTGGCCGCTCGCAGCCAACTACTGTTGAAACACACCCTACAACAGGCTCAGCAAAGGTCGGTATCATACATCGCAATGCTACGCCGCACGGCATCCATTGTCTGACGCTTGGGACCCGTGGTAGAGCTGCCAGCTCTCAAAATCCCGATGCCGAGTTCAAAGCTGAAGTTTTCCAGGGTCAATTCCTCGATACGGAGTATGTCTGTCTCTTCGTTCGTCTGATAACGTCACGCTCAACTATTCTCTAGCTCGTCCGTCGTTTTCGGTGTCTTTCTTGCTGCAGGGACATTCTTCCTCGCTTTGGCGCGAGCGTATTTACCGAAGTTGATGGTTCTCAGCATATTCGGCACAATCTCCTTGGATGTTGTGAGTAGCCGCCGTCGGTACATACATAACAGGTCACTGACGGTTTTGAGCAGTTCTGCGTAAGCCGATTGAGTACCGCAACTTGTGTACCATGGACCTCACTCCTCGACCGCTTCTAGAGCTATGGCCCGCTGTTCCCCTTCGCACAATATACTATCCTGAACTCGATTCTTATCTCGGCGTCGTGCTACGCTGCAATCGGCGTCGTCCTGATCACGCTCGTGTTCCCCGAAACCATCAATCACGCGCACCTCGAAGCCCTCGCCGGCTTCTGCGGTGCACTAAAAGGCCTAGTGGCCATGCAAGACGAAGCGTTAGACAGCACCCACGAGACCGTCGCAGCCATGAAGGGCAAGATATCCGGTACTCGGGCCGGCTTGGTCGCGAAATGGCAGGGATGTGCGTTGTACTTGTTCATGCTTTTTACATCTGGTGGATTTTGAAGCTAATGCGAACGCGGCCAGTGCAAGGAACCGCGGTCTTCATAAACCTCGAGTTTAGCTGGGGAAAATGGAACGGGGACGACATCCTGGAATTGGAGCAGTCCTTGCTGGGCATCATCACACGTATCGGTACGTGGTATGAAGCCTCCGTTGGGGTGCACAACTAATAGAGTGCATGCTTTAGCCGGCCTATGCAACTGGACTACAGTGCTCTCCAACGTTTTCAGCACCGCCGGGCTCCGGGCTAACGATCCGAAGTCGCCAATAGAGACCGGTGACGCAGCCGACAAGGACTCTGTTTCAGAGAAGACTGCCCACGGTCACGGCCATGATACCCTTATCCTCCAGCAACTCTACAACGAGCAGCTGGAGGCGGAGCAGACCCACTCCCTCACTCTGGAAGATAGCCTTCCCCGCCTCAAGGACGCGACCTCCGACCTTCGTCAGGCTTGTGTCAGGGGCCTGTCGACCGCGCAGACCGTCATCGACAGTACCAACAAGAAGAGGTGGCAGAGGGCCGCGAAGGACGTGGAAGAGAGGATCAGATTGCTGGATGAGTCGATCGCGGGGCTGAAGGGCGCGCTAGAGGACTTCAAGCTGACCAAGAGGCAGGCGATGCTTGATCCATATGTTAAGGCGCTGCGCCCCGAAACGGAGGGAAAACAAGGGCAAGAAAATCTACCGCACAGGTCGTTACACATCTCATTGGTGTTCGCCGTGAACCTGTAGGTGTCTGTTGTCAACCCCTTGAGTACGCTTCTGAACGTTCTTGACGGATAGAATCATCACCTCGGAGATGATACTTGCTTTTCTGAACGCTCTCCGCGCGCTCGTGGATAAGCGCAAGAAGACGCGGCTGTGGGCTCCGAAGGGTCTCCGCACGGTGTGGAAGGCGGTCCGATCGAAAGGCGGAGCAGGGCAGAACGCTGCCGCAGGAGAGGACGTGGTGCCGGAGGAAGAAGATGAGGAGGAGGAGATTGAGTACGGGAGGGATCCGGATAGCAAGCCACCCGCCAACGTCTTTCAGAGAGTGATGGACGTCATCCATCGGTCGTACAAGTGGTCGAAGACACCTGAGGCATTGGTAACGGCCTTTCTCCTGTTTTGCTTGTCGTGTATTGACGGATCTACCCTGCGCAGTTTGCGTTCAAGTATACCTTTGTCAGCATTGCCCTCTGGCTTCCGGCCGTGTTCAAGTCAAGTGCAGGTGCGTGCTCTCTGACGAGATAGTTCGATTGTGTTGTCTGACATTTTTGCAAGCATTCAACTACGAGCAGAAGGGCCTCTGGTGAGAACGCTGTCATGTATAACTTGCGTTTAGACACTGACTGGCTGCATAGGGCTCTCATTATGGCGCAAACTACGCTCAACATCTATGCCTCGGATCATATCTACAAGTAAGTTGCCCATTGCCCCAGATAATCTGGTCACTGGCTCATCGATGAACTCGCTAGCCTTGTAACTCGATCTCTCGGTACATTCATCGGTGCCGTTATAGGGCTGCTTGTCTGGTATCTAGGTGAGTATTTCATCCAATAAACTCCACATACACCGGTCATTGAACTCGAACACAGGTAACGCGAGTAGCAATGGTAACCCCTACGGCACTGCAGCCGCCGTAGGTGTCTTCCTGGTGCCGGTCATGTTCATCCGTCTTTTTGCGCCGCTTCAATATCTGACCGGCGTGTTGATGGGTTGTGTGCGTCGCTTCTCTCGTCACGTCTGAACATCATCCTCGTACTTACGATGAACCTTAGGCTACTTTCGTGCTGGTGGTGGGTTATTCGTGGATAGATGCCAAGCTCCCTCTCTTCGGTAATCCCGGGATCGGGTGGCCGATCGCGTGGAAACGATTTGTTCTTGTGATGATCGGTGAGTCATTTCACGCAAAATTCCGTGTCCAAGGTTACCGATAGCTGCATGTACAGGATGCGGTGCATCGTTCATCATGATGTGCCTCCCTCCTCAATCTGGCAGGAAGGCCGTTCGGTACGCTTCGTCTTGTTTTGACCCACGCACACGATATATACTGATGGTACATGCAAGGCTTCGCAACGCGACCATCCTCACGAACGTTGCAGATCTCTACGCATTCATGATGTCGAAATGGATAGCTATGCCTGACGTCGGCAACGAGCTTAAGGGCGAGAACGGCACCGACACGCCTAAAGAAAAGAGCTGGAAGAACGACTTCCGCAAGCAGATGCGCGAGAAGATAGTGTCCATTTCTACGGAGATCGGGGCGTTGAGGCAGCAGACGGCCATGGCTGTCTGGGAAGGCAATATCAGGGGCGCTTGGCCGGTGGACGAATACCAGAAACTCATTGGCATTGAATCGGATATGATCAGTGCCCTTGCGCAGGTAAATATTCGGTTTCTTCCACCTTGTCCCCGATGACGAGACGTGCTGACATGCGCTCGGGCGTAGATTGGCGGAGCGTTGACACTAACCGATGACGACGTGCGCATCGCCTACCTCCGTCATACTAAAGTCGTGAACCCGAACTTCGTGAGTGAACGTGCATGCATCATGTACCTTACGGCAGGCTTTATGGCAATGATAGGTCACGGACGTCATGTCGACATTCATCCTCGTCGCCCAATCCTTGCGGACCGGCCAGCCCCTACACCAAGTCTTGGACATCAGTCTTCTCGATCGTGCCTTGTATCACGGCAAACTCGGCACCCCTCGTCCGGAAGTCGACGCCTCCAACGGCGGAACGAAGCCCATCACGATGCCCCGCGTGGACGAAGCGCAGTTGCGCTCTTTGGACTACGCGTACTATGCGACGGCGCTCGTCGGCGTGTTCCAGCTTGCCGCAGTGCGTATTCCTGAGCAGCATGGCGTGTCGTTACGATCGAGGTACTGATTGCATCCTCGCAGTGTCTGGATGAGTTGAGGCAGATTACGGGTCGCTTGTGCGGAACCGTGCCTCTCGAAGGGTTCGGACAGTGGAGAATTGACTTCGAGCGGTCTCATTCGTAGAGTATCGTATTCATCATAATCAGGCCGTTCGTCTATGGGGTAGCCATCGGGTTTGGGGGGGAGCTGCACCACTAATTCGCACACATGGCCGGCAATCAGACCGTAAACACACGTTGGACTTTGGTGCCCCTTGTCCTGCTCATAAGCGCTCGTTACCTCTGCGAATATTAATGCTGAAGATGTGGCTGGATGATCCGTTAGACGCTGCAGTGCGACGATCTGCAGCGATCTGTTCTGGCACTGCTATCGACCTCCATCGTGGGCGGGCGCGAACGTCGACTAGGTGACTACGATGCCGGGCACGACCGTGCCTACGGAGGACGAGCTCAAGGAAGCGCTCTCGACCCTGCGCGCTGAAAACCCGACGCTGGGCATA
The DNA here is from genome assembly GCF_000264995.1 of Punctularia strigosozonata HHB-11173 SS5. Taxonomy (NCBI): domain Eukaryota; kingdom Fungi; phylum Basidiomycota; class Agaricomycetes; order Corticiales; family Punctulariaceae; genus Punctularia; species Punctularia strigosozonata. The sequence continues at coordinate 505,381 of NW_006767446.1, read as the reverse complement.
CCGAAACTGCACGCTCTGCTGAGCTCGACGCACCCGGACTGGAGCGTCTCCGAAAAACGCACGCGCAAGGTCGTGCAAAGCGCCGGGTTGACCGTCGCGCCGCCTGGCGGATCGAGCGCGTCGAGGACGGCATACCCGAAGTCGAGCGTGATCAAGGACCTCGATATCGCGAAATGGACGACGAAGGTCGAGGTGAGGAACTTTGGAAAGGAGAAGGGGAAGGGTTTAGTCGCGAAGGAGGAGATTGGGGAGGGAGATGTGATATGGAAGGAGGATCCGTGGGTCATTGGTCCTGAATGGTACGCAAGTATACTGTACGCAAGAGTGAACTCTAGGTATTTATGAGACGAAAATATCTTCAGGGAAATCTACGACCTGCAGAGGAACGGACGTGCATGCGCGTTTTGCACCACGCCTCTCAACATCGACTCGCGACTGATCGTCAATTGCCCGGACTCGACCTCGGCCTCGTTCTGCCCGGGTCGGTTCTGCTCCAGACTTTGTCTCCAGCGTTCCGCCGTCGTCCATCCCTTGCTATGTCCGAGCAAGAACCCCGCAAGCGCGCCACTGCTGGCGTTTGCGCGGAGCTACCAGTGGATGGCGCTGCAAGCCCTGGCGCACTGCACGGCGAAAATACTGCTCGCAAACCAACAGGACGAGAAGGTGCTGGAGAACGATTGGAAGCTGTTCAGTTCGTTCGCCGAACTGGGTATGGAAGACAGGATGAGAGATTTGCGGGAGACGTGGTACGTGCACAATGTGTACTCGACTGTCTCGTCACGCTGACTGCAAGCGCTTTGGTTATAGGTCTGCAGGAGAAGAGTTCGACAAGGCCGCGTGGAAAAAGGCACACCAACTCATCGTGCACGCCTTCAAGGAACCGCCCTTGGAGGCGAACAAAAAGAAGCTGGCCAAGATCCTCAAGAAGCCTTTGCCGGACGACATAGACACAAAGTTGTTTGATTACGACGCGACGCTTCATAACCTGGGGCGAATGAGTCTGAGTACGACCAATGTCCTGGGATACTTGGCTTCCCGACGCTGACGCGATCCTAGATCTGGAGTCCCATGGAGGGCTCTACACTTTGCATTCTCATCTCAATCACTCGTGCGCCCCGAACGTATCTGTGCGGCATCTCGATCAGCGCAGTGCGCTTGCGAGAATCACCGTGATCGCAAGGCAAACCATATTGCCAGGGCAAGAGCTAACAGTGAGTCTGATTGCTGTATATACTACAGCCTCGCCCCTTCGCGCATCTATCTGACATCCCGCCCGTTGCGGGCCAGATCTCCTACGTGAACCCAGAACTCCCCCTTCCCGCGCGTAGGCGGCGACTCGGCGACTGGGGCTTCGGAAAATGCACCTGCGAAAGGTGCCTGAAGGAGGAGAAGGAACTGCAGGAGAAGGAGGGCGAGATGACAGAGAAGGAAAGGGAAGAGAAGCGGCAGGAAGACGAGCTGGCCAAGGAGTTGAAGGAGGGGCTGGGCGTCGTGTAGTGTCAGGAGAGCGATGACCGCGATATCCCCAAAACATGTAAGCCGCTGCGCGCTGTGATGACGCTACGTGTCCAGCTCACCGGATATCTTCCAGCTGTCGTTTCAGCTCTCCATATTTGCATATGAATTGCTCTGTGCTTGCTGCTTGTGCTACCTTGCTGGGCCACATCGACGTCATTTCGGTACGGTTCATGCCCATCGCCCATTCAGCCATCCATCTGTGCTATACTAGAGCTCTGAGCCCGCAGCCCAACCCTAGTTGCACGATCGAAAAGGAGTGAACTTTTCTTACTCGGTCTGTCTGAGTACAGAGTCAACGTCGCTTCCCAAAGTTGTCCCCTGGATGCTGGTGGTGCATTGTTCGGTTGGTACGAGGACCGCACGCGGCAACGACAGCGTCCATCGTACTCACTGCCCCTGGCTGACCCGTCCTCGGTCCGTAGACATCGGTGTCTCCACGCCAGTTCATCGACAGCGAGCAACGAGACACGTCGACGAATATATAGTGACGAGACTCAAGGAGTCGTTCATGTTTCTCGGCGTAAGTGACAACGTCCCGGTCATAACGCAGTGAGAGAACTAGGAGGTGTGCTTAAATGCGAACGCGGGATTGGTCGCGGTCTCCAAGTACTCGTTCGAGTTCCTCGCACGGAAGTTTGACAGAAGGACTGTACAATCCAGTGGACCGACCGAACTTGCACAAACTTAGCAGTTATATACTATTATACAGACGGGGTATACTACAATCATATAGTAAGCCGATAGATACCACGATATGCTCAGAGGTGGTTCTCGACATCCGACCAACCATCGTAATCGTCGCCCGAGTGGTCGTTCGCGTCGCTGGCGGGAGGCACCTCGGCGTGCCCGATCACAACCGCGGCATCCTCTTCTCCTTCTGCGTCGGATGTGAACGCTGACGGAGCAGAGACGTTCGAGTCGATCGGGGACGGTGGAGCCTCGGCGTGATCGTGTGTACCGAGGTCGTCGGACACCGCGCTCGAGGCTGATGGGTCAGAGACCGCCGTCGCTGGTTCACCGGGTCGTGAGGTCGCGTCGGCAGCCGGTCGGGGTGCTTCAGATGAGGGCGCATCCGACGAGGTGGCCTCCTCGGGTTGGAACGCACCCTCGGTGAGGGTGACGGGAACATCGTCGTCACGCGACGTGCGCACGGACGCAGCCAGCTCGGGTTGGGAAGACAACGTACTAGTCGAATCCTGCGAATGCGACTCTGGAAAAGATCCCTGATAGGACAATTCGGCAGCCTGCTCTGCTGGCGAATTCGCGTGTTCGTTGCGGTCGAGCAGCTCGGCTGGTGCGTCAGAGGACTCGGAGGCGTCCGTGACGGTGCCAACGAGATCGACGTTGGGAGGTACTGGGGAGGTGGTGCGAGGAGCGGGTATAGATTCGGCGTCGTCAACGGGAACGACGGCCGTTTGAGCTGCATGCGCAGGAGCATCTTCGGGCGAGAGCAGAGTCTCTGCAACTTGTTGGGAAGCCGCTATAGGTTGTCCAGAAGCCTCTGAAGAGATAGAGGGGATGCCAGCATGGGTGTCAGCAGCGCTCGCCTCCTGGTCGGCAGCCGTTCCCTCAAGTGCAACCTCCTTCTTCGCATCAGCGATGTCTTCCGTCGGAGCAGGCGAGCCGGGCCGCTGCCTCTCCACCTCGCGCTCGACCCTCTCCAGCTCATGCTCAACGACGACTACCGCCTCCTTCCTAGCCCTCCTCACACCCTCGTCACCATCGCTCTCCACCGCGTCGAGTCGCGCGAGGAGCAATCCGAGCGCATGGGTGTACTGGTGCAAGGGGCGGTTGTTCGCCGTGTACGCGAGGGGTTCCTCGCCCTCCGATTCGCCGGGCTGGTTGGAGACGGGCGAGGGCGACCGAGACGCGGTGGGGGAGGGGCTGAAGTCGAGGTGCTCCGGGAGATGAAAGTCGGACGAGAGCGAGTCGAACGACGCACGGATGTTGACGATCTCATCGAGGGAGGAGGTGCGCTGATGACGGTGCGCACGGACTTGTTCGGCCGACGCGCCCGCGAGGGCGGGTTTGCGCTCCAGAGACGATGTTCCCGGCGCCGAAGGGCTCGGGTCAAGCGCAGCAGTGGCTGGCTCTCCTTGATAGAAAGTGGCGGGCTCAGCGGAAGAATTTGATGGGCCGACCTGAAGAAAGCAAACGCGGGTGAGTCCTCGGAGAACCGACCCAGGTGAAAATAAATGGTGCATACCTGCTCGTTCACGTCGAACCGGACGTTCTTCCGCTCCTTCGGAGCCTGAGCCTGGGCAGGAGCTGAACCGGTGAAGAGGGACCGGAGCAACGTCGCCAGCGCCTCCTGGACTTCTTGGTCGTTCTCGACCTGAGCACGCTGCAGGAGCAGATCTTCAACAGAATCCCGAGACGCGGAGTCGGAAGAAGGGGCAGAATTGGGCTCTTCCTTCGTCTTGCCCTTCCCCTTGACATCGACAGGGGCGCGAGGAACTTCGGCGTGCGTCGCACACGGGGCAGAGACGGGCTGAAGGAGAGCATGAATTAGGTTCCCCATCGTGTACGCCCAGATGGCAAGCAAGCTTACCTGTTGCTCTCGCTCAGGCTCCGAATGCACAAATAATGCCTCGATGACCTTCGACAGCTCAACCTGCTGCTGCCTGAGTCTAGCCTGCTCGAAGCGCGCGAGATCCTCCTGGCGGTGGCGTTGCTCGGCCTCGGCTAGAGCGTGCTGTCTACGCCAGGCAATCTCCTGGAGGCGCCGTCGCTGCCAACGCTGTCGGAGCACGAGAAGCTCCTCCTGCTGGCGACGCGCATCCTCCTCCTGTTGCTTTCGTATTCGCGCTCGACTTAGTTCTTCCGCGAGGTCGGCGGCGAAGAGCGCGAGGAGCTCTTGCTGATGCCGCCGTTGGCGTTGGCGGTGGTAAGCCTGCGCTTGTTGACGTTCTAGCGCTTCGCGGCGGGCCCGAGCGAGGAGGTAATCGTGCTCGGCGAGGGTCGTGTGGTAGCCATAAGCGTGACGGCTGTATGCCGAGGTTGGAGCCCGGTGTGAGTAGCCGTAGCCGTCATTGTTATCGCCTAGCCCGGAAGTCCGGAAGAGGACGTGCTGCTGATGAACTGGGGTAGCCGGCACGAACGCGAGCATGACAGGCAAATTCGGAGGGTAGATGTAGATGATCGGTGGTGATTATCTCGGGCGGCTGAGATGAAGGTCGATGAGCCCCTCCATGTTAGCCCTTATAGGAAACTACGAGCGGGATGCATAAGCCATGAGTCGAGCAGAGGCTGACGCGGCGGGAGGTGAGCGCTTTCGAGAAGGAACGACGGCGGGCTCGGTTTCCGCATCCGGAAATTCCCGGAAGGTCGGGGAAGGCTGGCGAACTTTCGAGACCCTGGATCGTGGCATCCTCCTCAGAGTAAGTGGTAGCTTCATACCAAAACTTGATCATGAAACGGTCCAGAGAAGTGGATGAATGGGCTTGCGATCTTAGTTTACCGGCGTTGTTTCGTCGAGATGTACTTAGTAGCGTCTGGTCGGCACTCAATGAGGCAGACAAACCGTTTCCATGCATCGTAAAAACAAGCTACGAACACAACCACACGTCTAGATATCCTCCACGTCTTCACGTATGCTGCTGTCCGTCCTCGGAACCCTGACCCTGCCCGCCATTGGTCCGCAACATGGGACTCGCAAGCCCCCTCTCCGCCCTGCTCTCCTCCAACGACATCGAATGCACCCCGGTCCTGCTCGACGTCCTCGACAAGCCCCTCGGCGACGCCGCCCCGCTCCCGCTCCTGCTCCCCTCCCCCCTCGCGAACCGCTCCGCCGCGCCACCCTGCCCCACGCCCGTCAGATCGATCTCGCGCTCCTCGCCCTCGTCCTCGCTCATGCCCTCCATCGGCGTGCCCACCCCGTTCCCCCCGGACGGATGCATCGCGCTCCACCGCTGCGCCTTCTTCGCGTGGAACGTCCGGCTCGCGGTCGCGTTCGAGAAGAGCGGGATCAGGTAGCGCTCGTCCAGCGCCTGGAACCACTTCCCGTCGTGCTCGGCGGCGGGCACCGCGCCCCGCCTCGGGGTCGCCGCCTCGCCTGGCGCCGCCGCCGCCGCGGTGGGCGCGAGCGGCAGCACCTCGCCGCCGTCCGAGTCGTACGAATCCGACGACGCGGCGGAGAACACGGTATCCCGCGTCGCGGGCGAGCCCGCCCTCGCCAGCGCGTGGTGGTTGTACGCGGGCGGGACCGGGTAGTGCACGCCGATCCGGGGGCCGTTCGCTGCTGCAGCCGGCACCGCCGCCCGCGCCGAAGCGCGCGTCTGCTGCGCGGCAAAGTACGAGTCCTCTTCCTCGTCCGCGTACCACGCGCGCTGTCCCCTGCGGCGCATCCACGCCGCGCGCCCGCCGCCGGCGCCACCGACGACCGGCAACTCGTCTTCCTCGTCCGAGCTCGCCGCTTCGTCTTCGACGCCGGTCCGGATCCCGAGCACCTCGAGCATCCGCGCCGTCGTCCCGCCGAAGAGCACGACGGTGAGCACGACGACGACGAGAACCGTGATCCGGAGCGTCTCCGCGTTCTCGCCCTGGAACCCGGCCGCGAGCGCGACGCCGACCGCGCCGCGGAGGCCGGCCCAGAACAACATCATCTGGTACGAGTGCGGGAGCTCGTCCGTGCGCTGTCCCCTCGCGTGCCGATGGAAGAAGTTGATCGCCTCGGAGAGCGGGAAGACGGCGGCGTAGCGGGTGAAGATCACGCAGACGGTCGTGATCGTGACGAAGATGGGCTTGAAGTAGGACGTGACCTTCGAGGATGGCGCGGAGGTGAAGAGCGAGAGGCCGAGGTAGACGAAGATGAAGTTCTCCGAGAGCTGGGCGAGGGTCGCGAAGATGTACTTGCTCGTGCGTTGGGTTCGGCGCGACATGGTGTGGTACGCGTAGTGCTTGAGCGTAATGCCGCAGAAGAGGAGGGACACAATTCCGGACATGGTGATTCCGTTGGAGAAGAAATAGCAGGTGTAGGCGGAGAGCGCGACGAGGCAAGACTCTAGGCGGGGGAAGTGGGAGAGGGCGGAGTGTTTGAGGACGAGGGACATGCCGAGGCCGAAGATGACGCCAAGGGCCATGGAGACGGTGAAAGTGAGCAAGAAGATGCCGATGCCGTGGAAGAGTGACTGGAGATACACTTCTGTGCCGTGGAACTTCGAGAGCGTCCTAGATGATACATGAGAACCGGATCGATGATGGTGGTGGGACGATGAATACGTACTCGTACATGACGATGGACACAGCATCGTTCAGAAGAGATTCGCCGAAGATGACGGTATACAGTTTTGGGTCGACTTTATACTGGTTGAATATGGCCAAAATCGTCACAGGATCCGTTGCGGATAGAGTGGACCCAAAGATGAGACATTCGAGAGGGGTGAGGTTGAGGTGCTCAAGGCCGAGGGAGGACCATATGTAGACAAGAACCCTATACTACGTTGGTGAGTGGCACTAGCACAGGACACGGCGCCGAACGTACCCGACTCCGATGGCGGATATGAAGGTGCCCAAAAACGCGAATGTGAGGATAGAGCCAAAGTTTCGGAAGAAGTTCTCCTGCGTCAATACGTGGTTAAACAAGGAGTGCGATGCGTCTGAGAAAGGGTCGCACCTGCTTCAATTCGTAGCCCGAGTTAAGGATGATAGGGGGTAGGAGAAGGTTGAAGAACAACGTATGTTTGAACGTCTACCGCAGGATAGTTAGAAGTGACGAAGATAAACGCGATGGTCGAGACTCACCAGCATCTCCCGGATAGCATCCGCTTGCGCAATTCGTATGACCAGCCCTACAAACATGCCGGCAACGATGGAGACGACTGTCTCATGCACGGCTCGTATGCGCTTGATCTGAAGATAGTACGACGTCCAAAGCGATAGGATCAAGAGCGCGCAGACGAGGAACAGTGACCACGATGAGTAGTATTCCTCCTCCTCGACGATGGGTCCTGCTGAGGGCGAAGGTGAGGGCGCGCGGCCGCCCAACGTCGGCGAGGCCATGTCCATGCTTGTATGTAAGCGTCGTTACAGGAAGTATGGCGAGGTTGGCGGCGGCAGCGCGCAGAGGGAGCCCGGCTCCGTGACGTTGGATGGTGCAAGACGGGTCGAGTAGCGCGCTACGATCAATGGACGCGCCCGCGGCAGAAGAGTTCCAGCGCAGGAGAGGTAAGTGGCGGTGCTACACACCGTATGCGCAAATTAGGCGCCCGTTGCGAGTTGACCACGACACGTCGACGTCGGGCATCTGCAGACCGATAATATTAATCGCCTCTATCTACGGTCTACCATGGCACGGATCCCGGAGGATATATTGACTTGGCTCTTTGTCCAGATATGATCTGCATGGCGTCTCATCGCAAGCCTCGAGCTCTGCCTCAACTCGGCCGTCGCAAGTTTGTCTGCATGACATGGATGACCCTTGCCTCCCCGATCCATCTGCTCACTGACAAAGTTACACTGGCCGGTTGTTGTGCGATTGACCTCCGTCTACAGCACCGTATGGGCGCCGGCCGTAGTGGGCCCGGAAGGAATCTCTCCCCTCTCACATTTGCTTCGGATCCGCGCCCGCATCTATACCAGAACTCTATACTATCTAGCAAGCCCCCTCCAGTCACGATGTCACAGGTCGGATGCTCAAAATTTGCGCTTTGGGAAAGGTTATGCTGGATTGGCTCAGAGAGGCAGACAGCTCGCCGCACATCATCTGGTGAGAGTCTTCGTACCACATTGGACACCTTAGGCCGACCATTTACACGCCAGGTTCCGCTCCTTATCGGTCTCCCGTCAAAGGCGACCTACTTGGACTGCTTCATGCGCAGCACATTTAGACGTGCTTCGTAGCCGCATGGTTGTCTCTTCTCTTCCCATCTCCATGTTTGGTTTGCAGTGACACAATCATTGAACGTCCTCCTCTATGAGGTCGTTATCCACTGGCCCCCGTCATAGCCATTCTCAGAAGTCGCCGATTCGCTCACTGATGCTCACGCTTGAGACAAATGGGAGGTATAACCGTACAGTAAAATTTAATCTAGCTATTACACACAAACCAGATCGAACGCGAAACACTACGACTGGTTATCGGTAACCTTGCAGTAGTCCGAGTTGCCCGCAGGGTTGAGTGCCCACACGGGGAACGCGGGGCTGACGCCGCCCGCGCCTCCCACCGAGAACGAGAAGATGAACACGAAGATCTGCGCGCCTCCGTCGATGGCCGCGCCGAACAGGTAGTTGTACTTCCTGAAGAAGCTCGCGTGGTACTTGCGGAGGTAAAAGTGCGAGGTGAGGCCGATCGCCATCCAGGTGTTGATGTACCCGTTGGTGCCGCCCGCGAGATCGCCGAGGTTGTAGGAGAGCACGGCGGTGTTGACGAGCTTGAGCCAGCTCCAGTTGGTCTTGCGCCAGACGAGCCAGGGGATGACGGGCAGCGCGAGGCCGATGACGATGCCGAGGGGCACGACGAAGTACGGGCCCTTCGGGCCGTAGATCTCCTTGCCGAGCGCGCCCCAGAGGACGGCGTTGGCGTTGTAGGACTGGACCTGCTGGCCGGACCAGGTGCGGGTACCCTCGTTCGAGAGCAGGATGGGGCGCTCGTTGTTGATGACGGTCTGCATGATCGCGTCTGTCGAGTCAAAAAAAAAGTTGATGAGATGGGGATGCTCTAGAGGACGGCAGCGACACAGATGTTACGCACAGTTGAGGAGACCGCCGACGATCGTACCCGCCATCTGGACGATGTACGTCGCGCGCGGGGGCATCTTGGTGTACTGGCCGAGCTTGAGGTCGGAAAGCATGAGCGCGGCCTGGTTGAGCGAGGTGCCGGAGTACAGCTCGAAGTACATGTTCGCCTGGGACGAGCCGGGGATGACGGCAGACCCGAGCATCTGGAAGAGCTGGGTGACGTAGGGCGTGAAGCCGGTGATGGCGTTCATCGAGCCGTAGAACGGCAGCCAGAGGATCGAGAAGACGAGCGCGACGATGAGCGCCCACCACGGCAGGTGCGACTTCTCGGTGTACGCGCAGACCATGGCCATGATGAACGCGCCGACGGTCACACCGCCGTACCACCACATCGGAACTTCGGGGTAGACCTTCATCTTTTGGTAGTGAAGATCGTCGATGGGCGCGCGGCGGAAGGTGTTCATGAAGTTGTCCCAGATCTCCTTGCCGTGCCAGAGCCCGATGTGGACGATGGTCGCGCCGATGGAGAGCGAGATGCCGAGGTAGTAGATGACGGACGAGGGCGACTGCCACGGCTGGCCGTAGATCTCGAACGCGGTACGGTTGAGCGAGAAGTCGGGGTTGAGGATCAGGTTCTGGTCGTAGATCGAGCCGTTCTCGAAGAACAGGTTCTGCGAGATGAACGGGAAGTTCTTCGCGTGCCAGGTGTCGGTGGCGTACACGGTCGGGAGGACCCAGTAGTTCATCGCCCAGCCAACGTACTGCGAGATCTGGGTCGCGAGCGGGAGGTAGAAGGGCGACGAGCCGATGCTGAAGAGAACGTCAATATCGCACATCGCGACAATAGCGAGGGAAACGACGTACTTGGCCCAGTCGACACCGAAGCCGAGGAGACCCATGCCCTCGTTACCGTTGGCGCCACCGAAGATGAAAGTAACCCAATCCGAGTGGCGAGCGGCGAGGCAGACGATGTTGAAAGAGCCGAGGAGCGGTGCGATGTATTCGGGGAACCACTCGTAGACGAACACGCCGGCTACGATGAGCCAGAAAACCTTCAGGCGCTTCTTCTGCATCATCTCGCCCTTGCCACGGTGCAACGCGTCGAACAAATTGACGTAGATCAGGTTTTGCGGGTAGATCATCGACGTGGGATAGACGAGCTGCGGATGGAAGGTCAGAACGGGAGTTGATGCTATACTTGGAGCTGAAACCCACCATGGACCGGAACAACCCAGCGAAGCCGTATCCAATCAATTGCGAAGCTGACGGTCACATGGCGTCAGCTCTTTTCACCCCGTTATCAGTGATAGTGGGACCTACCCAGGAGAGTGAAGATGGCGTTACCCGCGTTCACGGTGATACCGTAGAACAGGTCGTCCGAGGCGAAGACGAAGCAGGCAGACGCGGCGCCAGCGGCAGTGTTGGCCATGATCTGGGCGCCGACGTGCTCCTTGATGTTGAAGGGACCCGGGTTCATGAACCGCCAGAACCGGTTGCCGTTGTGCAGACGGCTACCGGGACCAGGGATGACGTACTCGAGGAACTTGCCGATCATGAAGGCGAGCAGCTGGAGGAAGAGCGCGGAGACGGAGATGACCTGAGGGCGGAACTGGAAGAGCATGCCGAGGACGGCACCGAACACCGCAAGACCTGAGATACGTCCCCGAGATTAGAAGCCGAGCGACGATAGCGACGGAGGAAAGGATACTCACCGAGACCTGCGAACCACATGCGGAAGGTGTAGATGGGCAGGGAAGGGTCATCCTCCAGCGAGCAGAGAGCGAGGGCGAAGTCGGAAGCGGTCTCCAGGACCTTCTCGTGGCCGTTCTCGTCGTAAAGGACGGCGCCGCTCTCGTCGTGGGCGAGGTCGACACCGGTAAGCACGTCGTCATGAATACCGGCCTTCTTCTCCGAGTCGTAAGACGGCGCCTTCTCGCTATCGTCGGAGAGGACGTGATTGGGGTCGTTGATGCTGGGGTTCACATGAACATGGGGGAAAGACTGCAGCACCGTCTCATTGAGATCGGTCTGGTCCTGGACCAAGATTCCTTCGTTACCGAGGGGCATGGCGGGCTTGCTACAACACTCGAGAACGAGTGGAGCTTCCTAAGGGGGGGAGGAGGGGGTGGGAGCCAGATGGTCGACCTTGCATCTCGTCCGGGAGGGGGCTTATATTCGCTGTCCCATGCGTCCCTAGCGTCGGTTGCGCTAAGAATACACTGCCCAAATTGGGCGCGTGCGATTGGAGCATATGGAAGCGGGACCAGAGATAAGCAGGGTGTCATGAGCATAGCATGGTTCTGGATGGCACCACCCGGCATGGTCTGTGCGATCCGGGCGACGGAGGTGGCAACGTCCCGGCGAAACGGTCCAAAACAGGAGGGTTACGCATACCTTCCGTATGACATCCTGAGAAATGGCCGGGGTTTGCGATCGCTGTAAACCCGGAAAAAATCTCAATTGCGAAGGCGTCGAGGCGCATACATCCCTCGTAAACGCCTCCAACTGGCATGTATGCGCATATCTCTGTCGCGAAGGCGAGGAAAAGGAGATCATGAGCCCGGTCGACGATCAAGCACGTATCTCACCTCCATCTGAATCCGTAGGCATTGCTTCTGGTCCTTGATGCGACCTGGAAGATGCAGTAACAACCACCCACGTGGCCTTGTCAAACAGTCTCTCGACAATAAGGGTTGATGATCATAGCTTTGGTCGTGCGACAGTCCGAGGTGTGAGCCTCGTTACCTATGACGATCAGTAACAGTCCAAGCTCGTCGTCCCTCCAGCTTGTTGCGACTTTGCAAAGGCGTTGAGCAAGTCGCGAAGTCGGTGACTTGTGACGTTACTGTGACGATCCATAACGCCTGTCACCTTCTCCTGTCTCGGAGTGCAGTATATTCCATACATAACGTTTGGAGGACGGTAACGCGTCTGGAGACGGGCTGTAAGGGCACTGGTGAATCTGACGGCGCGTTCTGGCCGCCACAGTTTGCCCCGGCACACGAGCAACTCATTAGCCGGCCAGGCACGCTGCAATTCTCTCCGCATGCAAAATCCCGATCACACCTCCCGGCGAACTTCCGGCGATCTCGATGGGGCCGTTCGGTGGCGCGTCCAACTTAATGATGGATCGCATGGCTGTCGGTCCTTATCGTTCTCCCAGAATAACCTCTCGCCTCGTCTCAATGGGCCGGTGTCGTTGCGCGCGACGCGATAACGGCACCGACGTTGACGATTGTCGTCCCTCTCTCTCTCGCGAAGCGACATCGCCTCAAGCGCCGTGCCTCGTCCCTTGAACCCCATTGTCTTCTCTCAAGGCTATCAGGCAGTCTTTGATCTGCAGTGCGATCATCCTGATTTCTGATCGCACGAACGAAGCTGATGTTCGAGCTCCGGTTCTCATTCTGCGCTCCATATTCTTCTTAGCGCCATCGCATTGCTGCTCTCACGAAGGTAACCCCAAGCCGCCCTTTCGCGCCAATGACGTCTGTGCGAATCGCCTTGTTGAAGCAACTTGGGCTAGGGTCTAACATGGGTACACCCGGATGTACCCGGGACCCGGCTGCAGGTACTTTGCAATTCAGAGGCCAGGATTGTACCCACCCGGGTATGTTACAGCGGGTACGGGTCAGGTACAAGTACGGGTTGCGGTATTACCCGGGTACTACTATGTATACTAGTCAGAGTCAATATCAATCGCCGCGTTAGCAGTTGTTGCATCAGATACCCCCACTGCGACACGTTTTCCATTCTTTCCATGGCGAAGCATGGATGCCACATCATCTACGTTATCGAGTAAGCCTTCCTTCCGCCATGAGCCGACGGCCATCTTGGCCCTGAAAGTGCGGGGCGCAATGTTATGTTGCGTGTAGTTGACTTGAAGGCGTGCGTCGGAGAATGCACGCTCACCGTCCACTGACGAAGCTGAAGATCGCAAATGAGTTGATGGCATGCAGAGCACATAAGGTAATGGTCAACGTACCAGGTGCGGAACAGAAGTCCAATGCAAATCTGGCGAGGCGAGGGAACTTGGTGATCTGGTTACTCCAATATGAGAGGAGACCACCAGAGGCTTGAATGATGTCTTCGGGAATTAGGGCAGCATCGAGATAGCTCTCGATGGTATCGGCTTGGACCATAGAGCGTGCATTAGCTGGCTCAGGATGGGGATTCGATGCCCATATAGAGCTCTGCAAACTGTCAGACGAAGGATCGGGTGTATACTTGGACACTCACCTGGCGTTTGAGCGGTGCGGCAATAGCCGTTGAGCTGGCACCAACAGCTTCGGTGTTGTTCGAGTCGCCCGCATAGATCTCTCTGAAGGTGCGTATCGTGATGGCCTTGACTGTGCTGATATCTTCAGCAGACCACTGGCGAACAGCAAACCATTGCAGCTTCCTCCATGGGCAGAGAACTAAACATAGACATTGGTCAGATTCCAAAGTAGTGCAGGCAGACTGACATACCCATTGCAATACGGTAGATCTCGTTATCATCACTGAGGGCGTAGTACTTGCCCACCACGAGAAGAGAAGCTTGCGCCGCAACCCGGATGATCGGAGGAAGCTGTGCATGTTTCTGATCACAAACGGCCACCAGTTGAGCCTCGAACGTTTCAAGCATCGGGATTGTCTCGCAAATGAGCGGAACCTCATTTTTGGAGAACAACTTGGTTGGTGTATCGAATATCTGGATCTGATAAGCCTCAAATCGTAGAGATGAGGTGTGAGACCATACCTCCAGAACACTGACAAGATCTTCAGCAAGCTTCCATTGCGAGGGCGAGAGAGCATATGCATCAAGTGCATTCTCATCATCATTCGTCAGCTGCTTGACTTGCTTCTTGAAGTGGATGTGGGCGGACAGGCAGGCGAGCTCAGAGTTCCAGCGCGTCGCAACACGGCGGTCCAACGTACGCTTCTGGCCCAACATGGCTGGATCAGCGGCTACAAGCCGGTTGAACTTCTCGAAGAGAGTCGCCGAATCGTGAACGCGACGTGCAAGACCTGCAACCTTTTGGAAACATTACATTAGCCGCTGCCAATGGATCCGTAGGATATTGGACACACCTTTGGGAAGACGCCTAAGGCCTCCTTTCTGGTCTCTGGAGTGAGATCGATGCCGTACAGTATCGAGCAGTCACGGATGGCCTGTTCGTGAACACTACGAACAACCTGTGCATCATGCGCAGCTTTGCTTGGATCATTGCCTCCTGGATTGGATGCATCCGGATCGTCAGCCGCAAGGTCAACTTCATTTACATCCTCGCCATCCTCGACGATGACCTCTTCTACTACAGGTTCTGCTGGAAGCATGCCACCAGACTGGCGGCTACGTCTTGCATTGCCCGACCGAACCGTGACCTTCTTTGCTGGCTTCGGTCGTGAAAAAAAGAATCCAATCATGGCCTAACGGATGATCAGTAACATTCATGTGGATGATGAAAGGACGCACCTTTGCGACAAGGTTTATGGTATGCGGTGCACATCTACCACGCCAGGCCATTCCCTTGAATGTTGCGATGTCCTGCCCCATCTGGATGACCATCTTGTCGTTGTTTCCGGCATTGTCGAGGCAAACAGAAAGAAGCTGTCAGAAGTATGAGCATCACAGACCAGCTCATAGTCAAGTCAAAGTACATACACGGTCCTTAAGCCCATAACGGTCAAGGCACTCGACAAGTACCCCGGAAAGATACTCGCCGGTATGTGCTGACGTGAGGCTGATGCAAGGATCAGCATTTAACTGGAAGCAAAAAGAACGAATTCCTACCGAGCAAACTCCAGAATCACGCGGCGGATCTTCTTGCATTCTTGGTCCCACCAGACGGCGACAATACCAAGCCACGACGTGCCAAAAAATGGTGCCGTCCACCCATCAACAACCAAGTGAATACGATTCATTCCCTCCTATACAAAACATTTGAGTACTATCATGTGCTGATATGCAAGCGTCTGTCATACCTTGGTCAATATGGTCTTGATATGCCGTGCCCCTTCCTCGTAGATAGCCACAGTGTCCCGCAAAATCGTGAGCGGCGATGGCAGAACTGTGCCGGGGCGCAGCATCTCGACCTTGGCTCGGTAGTCGGCGTCGAGGACGGAGTTGAAGGAACGATGGCTGCTGGCGCAGCGAAGTGCAATGAGTGCACGATGCCGTAAGGGAGAATACGCAGACACTGCATCGTGCAGTGTTTGCTGCTGGGGATGAGAGTCCTTCGCCAGTCCATGTTGCTTATTGCATTTCGCGATCCCCTTCGTGAGATTGGTGGTGCCTTGACAGTTTTGAGCAAACAGCACCAGGGTTTACAATATTGAATCATACCTTCCGAGTTCTTCGTGCGTTCCCGCCTATGGGCCCCATGCGTGTCTGGATGAGTCTTGCAGGTGAAGACGATATTGATATGTGAGGGCTTGTAGTGTACATCATGCACACGCTCGACACTGGTGGTGAAGTGATCATAGGCCGGCGATACCCAGGATTGTGAGACGGCAGCTACCCATAGGTCAGCAACAGGGAACATAATGATTGGGTGCATGACGTACCCAGGATCTCGCTGTCAGGTTTGTCCCAGGCTTAGACATCCGTCATGGACATCAAGTCGTCGGACGAGGTGTCATTACGACGTCTCTTGCGCCGACGAACAGGCGATGGAGGCCGAGCGACGGGGGCCTGTGATGGCCCTGTCTGCGACCGGGTCCGTTTGGAAGGGGAGTCGGGAGGTGGGACGGATGACATTGCGCGCACGTCTCTGGATCGAGTACGTTGTAAGCTGCTTTTATATCCAATCGTTCGATGGCCGATCCAATGGGAAGCAGCGTCCATATCTTTGGGCTGCTGAACGTCCTCGAGCCAATGAGCGTCGTAAACGCAGCAATGGGACAATTTTGTGTTGTGCTCACCAGAACGGCGCATTCGGCCGGATGTTCAGGACGAGGGTGCCGCTAGTTCCTGGTCTTGTTGCCGGCTGATAGACGGGGCCCATGCCAGTTCCTGGCCTTGTTGCCAGATAACACTCGCAGTGCACATGCAGACCCGCATGGTGAGCAAGAGGCGACGGGGGAGGGGTGGAGCGCCCGCAATCGACTGTCCCTGAGTGGGATTGTCGCAGTGCGTTGGCAAATGCCAGACGAAACGGCGCACAGGTTGGTCACTCGGTCACTCAGCCACAGTTAACCACGGTTGTACCCGGGTAGTATAGTCATTCCGAGCTACTATACTGTACCTACCCGGTCCCGTACTGCAGGTCTATCCGTACCCGTTGTATCCGACCCGTGCCCAAACCGCAGGTACTTACCTGCAGTTCACCCGGGTTCACGCGGACCGTGGTAGACCCTAACTTGGGCTACGTAGACAGCGAGCGCAGGCACCTCAAAGTTCGGTGCTCACGCCGTTTACATCACGACTCCCTTCAGCGAGCAGCCAGCGATATGGCGGGTTCTCGCGCAGAGCACGGCTCAGGGCACGCCCGCAATATCGCCCATGCTTCCATGTTCATACTAACTCGCATGTAGCCAGGGTGCGCCCAAGACTGGGCTCGGGGTTCACAGGACCACGCCGCCATGTGTGCTCTTCAGGCCCATGACGTGGCACCATCCGGTCCTCAGAGATGCCGTAAGTAGGAACGGGAAACGGTAAGTATGGATGGTGTCTTATTTTTGACTGTCTTGCCGCGATGCCGCGCTACGATGATACCACTGATGGAAAGTATAGGATCCGAAGGAGTTCCGAGCTCGAACAGCGTCATGTTCTAGAGACGGACGGACGGCGTTATGCGCAGCGTTATCGCGCAAGAAGGTCACCACAGTACCAAGGTTCATGGCGCAATCGGAATGATTTTTCTCTCGCCTTCTGCCAACCCGCATCATCATCCTCAGGGTATAATTCTCCGCCAAAACGACTCTGCATGTATTCTTGGAATCCGAATTTGACTACCGGACTGGACCCCGCGTCAGCTGCGCGATTATGCCTCATACGGGATTGCTCTACCAAGCATATCGGTGCTTATCGATGGCGTGCCAACCCACCGCGACGCCGACGTAATCAGTGTGGCGGAGGGGAAATTTAACCACCTCAGGGACCGCGTCGTTCAGCATTCCAATAGCTGATGACCTTAGTTGGGCAGACTCCTGTCGCGTCGTTGCATCCGCACTCCGTTGAAGAACCCCGAGCCCCCTGTTGAGAAGCCCTAGCTCATATGTATACGCTATTGATCCGACACCCCGCTCCTCCCCGCGTCATACCTGCACTCCTTAAATTGCTACATGGCGCACCGACAGCAATGCCCCTGTCTCGGTCAACACTCCATGTTGAGGTCCCTCCGCGCTTCTGGCGATCTCATTTGTCACGGACGGACGCTCCCTGGACACACGTGTTGAGGTACCTGAGTACGGTGTACCTTGCGATGTCAACCAAACGGTTGTCATTACAACGATAATATGCACTATCGACGGGAGTCAGGCCATCGGGTGCGAGGTTACCGCAGGCACGTAAAAGATCGTCGCGTTGTGCGCCAACTTGCGCCAGCAAGGGCACTAACATCATCATTCTGGTATCCACCGTATGTCGCTGATTAGGGCACGTAACGCCAAAACCCCTGGTAATTGGCGCGAGGGTTACCGAACAATGATGTTGTTGGCTTCGGCGCTCGCGACCGCTCGTCCCGTCCTGACAACGAGACATGTTGGCGTCAACGCGATGAACGTCGATCCTGATTCTCGCTGTCTATTATGATGGTGGCGATCCTATCCGACCGTCCATACCAGGTCAACGATCAGCGACGGAAAGCCATCACCGACAGCACTTGCCCCTAATTATCTTTCCGAAAGGGGACGCCCTCTCCTGTCGGCACCTGCCGCCTTTGTGCAAGTCGTGCGTGACATATGCATTGATCCCGCACCTCACACTCGACCACGACCACACAGTGCGAAGAAACTGGGCCAAAAAATGCATCGCTGTTATACACTACTAGACTGGGAATCGACGCGTACGAATTAGTTATGATACACATCTTGTTCGACAACACGAAAAACGTCCAATCCCGGGAAACCCACAACACGATCAAGCACAAAGCCGACTTGCAGAACTCATTCCACTCTCGGTCGCTTTTCGCCGCCGTCAACGCCCTCAGGATCGTCCTCCCGCCTCCTCTTGGCGGTGTCGCCTTCCTCCTTCGGGTTCGCATCGTTCACCACAGCCGCCTGCTGCTGATGCTGCTGCTGCTGTTGTTGTTGCTGCTGCTGCGCCACTGCCGCCACCAACCCCGCCGCCGCATGCTGCTGCTGGCCCGCCGTCATCCCTCGGAGCACCTCGAGCTCCGTCTCAAGTCGCTGGCGCGCATGCCGCTCCTCCTCCCACGCTCTCCTCACTTCCTCCAGCTGCGCCTGAAGGTCGCCCATCGCCTGGTCCATGAGCAGCTTCTCGAGCGTCCACTTCTCGATGTTCCGCGCCTCGTTCTCCTTCAGATGGTGAATGTACTGCACCGCGCGCGATAGGATCGCGCCCTTCGCCTTCTCGCCCGTCCCATTCGGCACGATCCGGCCAAGCTCGTTGATGCCGTCGTTGATATTGCCCCTGCGTCGGCGCTCGACCTCTTTCTGCGATAACAAGTACCCCGTCAGTATACTGTCTCGGTACCTCGGAAGGATAAGGGATCACTAACGTGGTTATCTTTGCGCTGCCTCGCCCACTCGTCGTTCGACATGTTCGCGCTTCGCCCGCTCCGCGAGCGGCTCTTCCCCGAGCCGCCGGGCTGCTGCGAGCCCCCGCGCGACGGTGACTGGCTTCCGCCGCGCTCGCCATCCTCGCCTTCGCTGCCCTGCTCCTCGGGCTGCATAGGCTGCATAGGGGGCGCAGGCCCGGGGACCTGGCCGAGGTTCGGCGGCCCATTCGGGTGCGACGAGGGCCCGGCCTCGGTCATGTGCGGGAACCCCTGCGGGAGCTGGTAGTGACCCAGCGGCGGCTGCACCGGCGCCGCGCCCGGGTACGGCTGCTGCGACAGGTCGCGGAGGGTCGCCGCGGCTTCTTCGATGTTGCCCTTTTCCGAAAGCTGGGGAAGAACGTTGATTCGATCAGCCGTTTTTCCTGTTTCAGATCCGGGCCGGGGGGGGTGGGCGCGTCGCCGTCGGGAATGGGAGAATGGCAAGCAGCTCACCTTGTTGAGGACACCAGGTATTGACTTGATGAGCTCCATGAGGTGGGTCTGGTCCATGACGGGCATGGTGGGCACGGCACCATTGGGTACAGCGCTTGGAGTCAGCTGGGCGCCGTTCAATGCAGGGTCCGTCGTTGGCGCGCTGGTAGACATTGTGCAAAGCGAGCTGTCGATAGATTATCTATGCTGGTGATGTGAATCGGAAATTGTATTATCTGAGCAAGGCGCGCAGGGGCAGGGGAAGTCGCGCGGGGGAGTCACGGGGAGGGGAGAGGTAGGTCTCGTGGAGATCACGGCCACATCACGCTTTTTGAAGCGACCATGGCGTTATGTAAGCAAATCACGTGCGCACACTGAGCATAGCCACCAAATGCCGCGATTCTTCGCCGCCGATTGACGAGGACTTCGCGGATGGGTTAACATACTCAAGGTTAAGTATCGCGTCAGAATCATCAAACAATATGGAAACGGAGCTACAGTACAAGAGTATTTCCATAAGCCGTTTCTGTTCATATCGTACACTATGACTATACGGTCTGCAATCTTCTACATCATTTCGACGGCTGGGCTACATCACGAACGGGTCTATGTGCGTGTGAACACTTAATCTAGGTCGTCGACGGATGCGGTAGCAGAAGTAGATGCATCCGTGGCCGATCCTGTAGCGGAGACGGTGACAGTATCGGTGACGGTTTCGGTCAGGCTGGTAGTTGCGGTCGCGGTGACAAACACTTTGTCAGTCACGGTGAGCGTGCCCTGGAAGAGCGGACGCAGCGGGGTGATGCGGCGGCGGGAGGCGTCCGTCACAGTCGCAGTGACGGTGACGGTGCCAACAACGTCGGTAACGGTAGCGGTGTGGGTGATCGTCAATGGAACGGTGGTGGTCGTCGCGTAGAAGTTGGGCTTGAACAAGCCGCGACGTGAGAGGCCGGAGGAACTCTCCGTAGCAGAAGTGGATGCTGAGTCAAGGGTGGAGCTCGCGACAGAGCTGCTCGAATCTACGACGGATGTGTTAGCGCGTCCAGACAAATCATGTCGAAGATCTCAGCATACCAAAGCCCGAGCCGGAGGTGGGTCGCGGAATCTCGGCAAGGAAGCTGGAAATTTCGGCTTGAAGCTCAGCGCCCGACGTCGGTATCGGGAATCTGCTCAGCAAACTCGAAAACTTCTGCTCCAGACTGGCGATCGGCCCGTCCGTAGGGAACGCGAAGTGACTTTTCGTGGCTGATGCCGGGGTCGCTGCCGGGGTAACCGTGTTAGACACAGAGTCTAAGCTCGCGCTCGTGACGACATCGCTGGAGGAAGCTGGTGATGTAGTCAGATGAAATAGCGTGCTTGAAAGAAGCGCATATACTCACCAACCGCCTGAGGAGCGCCAAGGACGGAACTCGCCATAGCGAGAACGACGAAGGCGGAGAACGCGGAAGAGAACATGTCGAACTGATTGCTGCGTCGAGACTGGTAAATGACTTGAGGTGCTTCTGGGGTGTCTCCTGCCATCCAACGATCACAGTTTTATACCCTCCCCATCCACTGTCCCGCTCCCCCGTTGAGTTTTTCCACCTCTACGTCGTACCCGCAAGGGCTCTAGAAGCCTGCAGTTGGAGTCGACGGAAACGCCTGCTGAGGCGAAACCATCCAAGGTCGATCGTATCCGCTCCGATCCAGCCATTGTTTGTCGCGGACGAGGTTCATCCCGGCGATTCTTTGGCCGCTCTGCGCGCCATGCACCGCGCGGTAAAATACGTGAGCGCCACCTCCAGTGGCACTTTTCTGCGTGTATCAGGCTCGGGAGCGGTCTCGGAGCGCTAAAGGACGGCGGATGCTGCCCTTTCGGGAAAGCACGCAATGTTGTGCGACATCATCGAGTGAAACGGCGGGCAAGCAAATTTGGCGACAGGGCGGATGCGTGTTGAAATCTGAATGCAGTCATAGAGGCGCGACCGGTTCCGAAAACGATGGAGGTGGTCGTCCCTGGCAGTGGCAAGGATCCAGCGCTCAGCGCTCGGATACAGAAAAGAATAATTATTCTCACGATTGAGCGCTTATATCGTTTATTTGTCATCGTCCACACGGTAATGCACAAGTTCGTACACTACCCAACCGCAAGATGGTTCTTACGAGACTTGGGGATGCAGTCGCGAGTAAGTTGGTAGGTGAAGGTCACATGCCGTTCAACAGCCTATCGAAGATCGATGACTTCATCGTATAGGTACACTACAAATCAAAAAGTACCCGGCATTCAGACGCCAATGTGTACATATGTCACCGAGCGGTCTGGAGATGCTCCGCCGTTACGGAGATGACGGGGAGCAAAGTCAAAAACGATTGGAACACTTTCTGGCGGTAACTGGCGGTAACCTATCGGATCCCGAACAATGGTCCGTAGACCTGCTTCGATTCTTCCGGGCCGTGGGCGTCGAGCATTTGCCTATGAAAAGGTCAGAACGATATAGCGTATAGAAGGCGTCGTTTTCAAACACACCACATGGTGCCGACGACGCTGCGAAAGCCGGTGAACAACATCGCCGCAGCTAGATGCACGGTCTCGTCAGGGAGATAGAAACCGCTTTCAATAGGATTTCTCTTGTGCTGCGCGGCATGGCAAGCAAGGTGCAGAATGGTCAAGTGCGGCAGAGCACGTTGCACGTAACTGAGCATTGTGTCTTGACCGTGGTCCGGATACGGCAATGCATCTCGATGTTCCAGGACGGTTGTTTTCTCCTGAGGAAGCATCCGGGAAAGCTGAACCACCTATACGGTTGCTATAGGCACTGGAGCCATGCCAGGAACCCCTGGCGGAGCTACTAGGAGGACGTTGGCTTCAATTCCACATGGGAGGGCAGAGTCCATTCTCGGGCCTTCCGTGCGTGCCCATTCCACACCCTCATAAGCAACATCGAGCTGCTAATCGATGTCAAATTGGTGCAATAAAAAAATCGCCTGACACCACTTGACGGAGCACGATCGGTGATTGACAAGGCATCTTCGCGGATTGCCTGACGCAGGGACGTGATAACCTCTTCCAGTGCTTGCCTGTCGCCTCGATGAAGATGACACCAAAGCAGCGCTTGCCTGATGCCATGCAAAGAAGGCCAATATGCAAGACATGCAGATACCCGGTACGCGAGAGCACTCCTATGAACTGCAATCGCTTCATCAAGGTCCCGTAGCGTGCTGCTCTGTTTGAATCATCGAAACAAAGCGAAACCAACACAATCACGGATCGTGATCGAGATCACGCTAATCGAAGTGTCGTCCGCAGGAGCCATTACTTCGCTTCCTAGTCTCACTACTTCCTCAAGACTGTCGGCCGCGGGGGACCCGTGAAGGTCGTGATGAACGAGTGATGTTTTTGCTAGCTCAGCCTGGCTTGTTTGTCCTCGGGAGACGATTGAAGGCCCGCCCGTAGGGCTGGTAACGACGTGTCGACATCGAGGATGCATTGTTCGAGAGCTAATCTCGCAACACAAACTGTCGAATCTATCGTAGTCCTGTCCCTCGTCAGTGTTCACAAACTTGACTTACATCGAGGCTCATGCAGTCGAGGTTGACGATTGTGGGTTTGTGAGTTTTGGTGGAGAACGTGGAGCGTTCCAAGGGCAACAGAGAAGTCGACGTAGGCTGTCCGCCCTCTGAATGATCCATACAATCTATTCAATCAGAACAACATCGCACGTTCAACGTTCCGATGAGTAAAACAACACCTGTCCAGCACATAAAGAAGTCGGTCAATGGGGATAGTGGCGGGATGGTCCACGAAACCATGAAGTATGGATACGTAACAAACGTCGTGCGAGCCTTTCGACTGCCTTGAGGTGAGTCTTTAACCACTAAGGTCACGTATCCGTGGGCCCAAAAAGCGCGGGGTATGCTCGCGATAGCAAGGATAGCACGCAGACGTGATTGTGTTTCAGTTTTCCCTCCGTCGGACGATGACATCGAGGTCGCCCTTCGGAGGCATGATTCCCACCCCGATTCGCTCTTTCAAGAGGACGGGTCTTGCGGACGAACCAGAATCGACCTCAAACGTAGCCGATAACAGCAATATCGTAAGGTACGTCTTGATCTCTCCCAACGCGAAGTGCCTGAAAAGAGCGTCAACAACAAGCCATGCTTTGACGAGGAGATGGACACCGCGCACCTGCCCTCGCACATCGACACACCTCCTCCGAACGGCAAAAACTGGCTTCTTCCCATCTTGCCCTCGTTCATCTTGCACCCCGCGTATCTGTCGAACTTGAACTCCTCCGCATCGTCGTGAATTCCCTTGTCTTGGTGCACCGCCCGCGTGGCGCACACAATCCTCTCGCCCTCCGTAAACGAGTACGAGCGCTCCAAGCCGAACGCTTCGGGATTGGTGGGGAACACGAGGTCACGCGTGACACGGCGGATGGAGAACGATGACGTGGCGTAGCGCAACGCTTCGTATATGGAGGAGGTAAGAAGAGGGAGTGAAGACGTCGCGATGAACGAGGTTATGGTGACCGCAGCGCTTGGATCCAAGAGGTCGGAGGGAAAGGGTGAGGAAGGGTTTGCGGCGGACCACGCAGCGCGGGCCTCCTGAAGCTCTTTCACGAGCGGCTCGAGCCCGTGAGACTGCTGAAGGCATAGCGCGATGACCCAATATACGGCCCAGATCGCGTTCGCCTCGAGCGCCCAAAGGTCGGATGCGAAGGCCGCAGCGATGTCACGTTTGCCCTGCCCAAAAAACGCGTTGGTTCTAACGAAAGCGGAGGATACCGCCAAGACGTACCCATCCTTGCGCCCTCGCGCCGATCTCCGTGTCGTGCATCAGTTGACACACGTCCTCGTGCGGGCCGTCAAGGAAGCGCTCGACTTTATCCAGGATACGCGCGTACGCGTCGTGCGGCGCCGAGACGAGCCATTTGGGGGCGCCGGCGAGCATGAGGTGGAACGAGCCGTCGAACGTGCGAAAGTCGCCGTAAACGTCTTTCGCGGGGAAGGACGCGCCGAAGAAGGTGTGGGCGGCGGAGTAGAAAGCAGGCGGCACGATGAGAGGGGCCAGGGATGTCTTGCAGGAGGGGGATGAGCCGGCGGAGGTGGATGGGGGTAATGCGGACAATGCTTCAGATATGCATGATATAGCGTGTGTGGTGTAGGACGCTAAGAGGGGTTGGATGCCGCTTGGAGACAGAGCCCGGTGGTGCATTGAGAAGTAGTCGCCCGTCATCCATCCGTCGTTGCACACGCCGTGCGAGAGAGCGAATATCTTCTGGGAGATGTCCAAGCGAATGGGGGTGAATTCGAAGGACTATATGCGCATATAGTCAAGATGACGGCGCATTTAGAGGACCTAAGAGCAAATGATGTGACTCACCTTCGGGTCTCGGTATACGGCTGAAATGAGCGCAGGGTCCGTAACGTAGGTCAGCTTTTGGCCTATGGACTTGACTGCGAACATGGCGCCGAACTTCTCCCTGCATAGCCGACATTCAGTGGTCCATTCCACAGTGGACCGCGGTCAACTCACTTTGCCATCGTAAAGAAGGCGTCTGGGTCCTTCCCCATCGTGACTGCTGAACCGACCCATGGCACAAGGTAGGGAACTAGGGGCGGACCATCGTTGCGCTTCGCGGACGACCGAGCAATCGCGACCAACAGGACAACAGCGAGCGAAAGGGCGATCTCATTGCCAGTCAAGCTGGCTAACGCTTTGTTGACGGTGTCCATGGTGGCGACGTCGTGGAGGACCGGAGCGAGAAGTCTCAAGTGCGCTGATCAGAGCTCGCGTTCGCCGCGCTCCTCCAGCAACCGTATCTCGACAATTCTCCGGAACCGTCATCTACATGACACGACAGATACTGCTTTCTGCTGTCCAGGTTTTATGGTCGAAGTACCGAGCGTCGGGTACTCGGCTGGCTGATGCATATACAGTTCCGTGTTACTTCGAACTCAAGGACAACCTCGGGCAACAGACAGTACCAACGGGTGCCTGATAGAGTCGTACGAGGAAGGCATATCAACTCAGAGTTCACGACGATGCGCCCGACACGCGCAAAGGTCATATCGCCCAATGCGAAAATCGAGAAGAACATGCATTGTCAAAACTAACATGATAACAACACTTACTACCATAACATTACGTAGGGGATCCAGATTGGGATGTGAGGCGAACCGTAAGGTCAGACCAGCGTAACAGCATCGCAGTCCAACCGAATAAATCGCCTGTCATCAGAGCATGATATGGAGTGTTGAGATGAACCCGTTTCGTATCCCCCTGCATTAGCAACTCTCCGCGCGGTCGAGTCTCGCACGAAGAGTGAATACCAGGGGTATAATGATGAAATTAAGCTGACCGAAGATGAGTCGGTCACAAAGTGGGCGCCAGCGGGAAAGGTGCCATCGTGTAGGATAAGACATGTATCTAGGGGAAACATGTGGTCAGTATAGGAACATAACGAGTGGGAAAGAGCAACGTGAAACAAAATCAGGTATTCGATGAAATCAACAAGCACTCAAGCCCCCCTCCACATTTGTACACCGGGAGAGTTTGGTGTAGACTGAGCGCTATTCTGTCCGCCCATCGATAGTTTTTTCATCGCGGAAGTAGGGGAAAAGGAGGCTGAACACGCGATAAGATACTCACCACGTAGTTTTCCGTTACATTTCGGCGCGGCGTACATCCTAGAGAAGGATGCGAAGGCGTTAGCAAATAACGTGAAAAGTGCGAAAGTGCGAAGGGTTGAGGTAGTCAGCCAAGGCTGAAATCAATAAGGTCGTCCCCATGAAAGGTCGGAATGTGGTAAAGGTCGATATGAATCATCACTCGGGTCCGTGAGGAACGCAGACTCACAGCACAATATTGCCTAAGTGGTCACAGTGTACAAGGGCCGGCTAGGCTGCTGTAGGAGGAGGTTGAAGCATGCGAGTCGGGGCGCGGATGAAGACGGGAAATTTGTCAACGATCATGTGATTCTTCTCACAAGCATCCTGCCAACGAATCGTACGGAACTTCCCGGATGCTCTGGCTCGGACGGCGATATTATATTCTTATTGTAGGACAATATCCTGGTCCGACAGGCTCGGAAACAGAGTAGATATTGATTAATGATGGAGGTTAAAAAAGGCTACATAGTACGCGAGCCTGCACCAATATCAATTCGCGCCGAGGCTGAGGGCTCCTGCGCATGCATGCTGCATATTGCAGGGTCGTCAACAATCGAGATAATGTAGATTTACGTGCCGTTGGAGCGTCGAATGCGACCCACGACAGCAGTTTAAGAACCCGATACAAAGCCCCCTTTAGGGTCGACAGGTCGGAGAGCCCTCCTTGCATCCGCAATGGCCAAGGCGATGGCTGATATTCCACACGGCCCGGAAGATACGAGTTCGGTTGCGCATGTTGAGACTGTTCCAGCAGTCCTTGTAGTGCCTGCGCCAGTCCACTACGGACCTTCGCGCGGGCGATGAGCGCGTCTGCCGCACCGCCTCCGCACTGCGCGTCCAATCGGTGTCCGTCGGCGTGAAGCGATACTGCCTGGCAAGGGGGTACCAGAGGCAGCGTTGAGCAAGTCGGCAGCACATGGTGTCACGCCAGGCGCGGGAGACGAGCTGGAGTGCGGGGAGGGAAGGACCGTCAAGGTAAGAAAGGATGTTGAGCCCGACGTCTGAAGGGCAACGGAACGGCAAGATGTGTTCATGGATCGGGGGAAAGTGATCCGGGCGCTTGAGGTGCGTGATGCCGTTCTCCTCCTCGTGCACGTACTCATCGTCCGGTCCATCAATCCACCGTCCAGCCTCGTCGTCCGCGTCGTACCCGTATCGGAGGGACAGCAAGTCGACGCCCTCCCAAAGTTGGATCTGGAGCGGATATTTGGCCTTAACCTTGGCCCATGCGGACCGAGAGCCACACCGCCACGTTCCCTCTTTGGGCGTGTGAATTCCCTTTTGCGGTAATCGCTCCTTCGCTCCCCGCCTCATCCTGCTTTTTTGTGTCTCATGTGCTTCTCCGGCCTCGGACGACCCTCGAACCATCTTTTTCACCTTGTTATTTCTCACCCTTTGAGTCTGGCCATAGGCCTACTCAATCGGTCGGCATCCCCGCTTCTCTATCCTCGAAACGCCGTGTGCCTCACAACTCGGTGCAGGCGCTCGCTGCACCCCATCTAACGCCATGTAGACTATTTTGCAACACTTCTATGTCTTATTTAAAGATTTTAATTACTCTGGGCGACTTTTAGGCTTCTCCAAAGATATGAAAATATTCTGCAGATAGAGATGTGCGACGGGTCGGGTGCGTATATCAATGATATGGACATGCTCCGATGGAGTAATGTATAGTTTCACAATTCTTGCGATGATTTGCTCGTATGAGGCTTTTTTGGTGAGTTCTTACCATCTCATACACGTCTGTCACGTGTAACCGTCTTGAATCGGACGTTCAGTCAAACATTGTTCCTCATCCTTCCGTATCTGCCCTCATTTGGGAGCTCAGGCAGACCAGTCTCTTTTTCAACCCTGGCACGCGCTGCTCCTGATTCGTATTTATCCAGGTGATTTTGTCCTGCAACTTTGGCACACTCGCGTTCTTCGGGACATTCATATTCGCCATGGGGGTTGGGCACGTTTAGTGTCGTGCCGTGTCTTGGTTTTGGTCAGTGTATTTGACGTTGCACCACGAGATTCGTAACCTTTTATACATCGCCCCGTCGTTTATCACTCAGTTCTTGTAAACGATGATATATCAGTTAAGCAAGAATTCCAGTTTCCGCTGCGTACAAGTCGCACTATATGCTCCAAAGGATCATTCACTACCCCCTTTCTTTCTCCTTCCGACATCCCGAAATAAGAGACAGAACAATCCGAAGTCGGACACCGCTCGAGCATCAAGCCGAGGCGCAGAACTAAGTTAGAAGACAGTGACAGTCAGCGACGGGGACCTGACGAGATATCAAGCAAACGTACGCCAATATCAACATCGCCGATCATCTCCGGCAGGATGGTCTGGCAGATAGTGCCGGGGCAGCAAGTGGCCGTTCCCATGGTGGTGCAGAGCTTACCCTCTCCGATGCAGGACAGGGGGCAGGACGGGTCTGTGAGCGGGTCGCACTCCTGAGGGGCTGCGATGGAGAAGCCGGCGAGGGCGACAACGGCGACGGCAAGAGTGACGATGGAGCGTAACATTGTTCTATGCAATCTCGGGGTCAGTAACGACGAGTATTGGGTATGGCGAAGGCGTACGAGATTGTTGGTGAACTGCGCGGGCTGGTAGAGTGTTAACTGTTGTTGCTTTGGCTCTGGAGCATTGCCGTTGACTTGCGATGGCCTTTATACTGTTTCCTGTCCCTCCTCGTGTTGTATGCAATGTAGCCGTTACGAGTGCTCGCTTCGCTACGTGGATGAGCCGTCTGGTTCCGATGTCACCGCAGTATTTGGCGTAGCGATCCTGGTGCATATGAGAGTGATTCAGGGACAATAAAAATGGAAGACGTACAGAAAGAGAACGAGCGAGGTATTATGACGTCCATGTCATCCCAGGCTCCGAGATTGGGGTTCGTACGAAAGTGCTTTGAGTAATTGCATGGACAGCCAGCCTGAGCAGCGGTGGCGGCCAGATATTCTCCAATGCAGCTCAGCACCGAGTCAGCGCCCGCACGAGGCGCAAAATGTTGGGCTTCTCGTGCTTGGGCGGGAAACGGGGCATTGTGTGGAAGTAAGGGTGCGGTATGGCAAATCGCATTCCAAAACGTAGGCTTCTGTTCGGGTGGTACCCGACCATAGTTCAGGGTGTAATCGACTGCGCATATGCGCACGAAGAGATAGGCGGAGGGGAGGGGGGGCTCACCTGAGCGCTATGATCGCTGGCGCTCGCAGCGGATGAACCGCATATCCGGAGAATTTTGTTGCTTCCCGTGTTGGCTTCGTCGCCACCGCTGCCTCCGTGTGTGTACTGACTCTGTCATCGAACCACCTGTCGAGGGCATTCCGTGAGTACTAGGAACGTTCTCCTTCATCCGCACACAGGGCGAGCACATGCAACGTTGTCCGGCCAGGGCGATAACGGCATTGAGGGTCCACTTCGAATATAACTGAGACAAAGATCAATCAATCACCACGGAAAGCCTCCGTTGCTTGTGCCAAAAATTGAACGACGACAGCAACGCGTGAGAGCTAAGGGAGAGCCGGTGTAGGGAGAATCGAGGGCATGTGGTTCAATGCGGTTGTTCACCTGAGGTATGTGGCGTCCCTGTGGCAGACGACGCCGATGATAGCCTGAGAGCACGCGGACTTGGACGCAAACGGAGTGGTGAGCTATGGAATGCCATTTAGCCGGACGCCGGGAGGGGGGGGGATCGGAGAAGTAGGCCGTGGCTGTCACCTGCACCGTGTTCAGGAGCGAGGGTGCGGAGTTGATGTGTATGTACCAGAAGCAGCAGGGACACGTTATCTTTGTGCGTGAATATTGTTTTAGGTGCTGAAAATGGTACACAGCTGGAGACTGTGTGTCCGCGTTCGTTGCGGGAGGCTGTAATTAGCTAGGACCAAGCTCGTGAGCTTTTGAGCTGTTTCAGCATAAGTTATGAGGAGTCGATGAATTGTGATAACATGCGTACCATACATCCCTCGTGCGAGATACAATGGCTATAAGTTGAACGTATTCTGACAGCCAGGCCACACCCCGGGGGTCTAATCAATATCCCAGTGCCCAAAAGGTCCTCCAGCCTGGCACATTGCATTCGAAACGAGGAAGATCTGCTCCCCTGCAGTTCGTTCAAGTCAACGCCTGATATTTCGAGACGAGCGAGATGCGTACCATCCCAGCAATCCTAACCGATACCGAGCGGAAGGATGAACGGCCGAGGCTTATGGTTCCCGACGCACAGGCCTCCCTCATGCGCCACGACAGGGCGCCAACGAACAAGGGACTATACATCGTCGCCGCACACGTCGAACGCGAAACACAATCCGTTTGTGTTCTATAGCTACAGTTACACGGTTCGTGATCAGGAGCAGTATCGTGCATGATATATCCAAAGAGAAAGCACACACACACAAACAAAGCGACCTGAAAGCAAGGCGAGAATTCTACGATATCGCGTACCGAAAGCGAAAGCAGAGACGTTGTCTTTTGATCCGTTTTTTTCCTTAATTCCTTCTGCGTCGTCGTCGTCGTCGCACCGTGCCGTCACCCACCCACGTGTTCCCACCTTCGCATCGGGCATCCTAAACATCGTCAAAGTCCTCGAACCCGGGCCATCGCGCGTCCTCGCATCCGTACCACTCCAACCACTCCCTCGCGTAATACCGCACCCGCCGCTCAGACCAGCGCTCGAGCACGAGGCCATTCCCCTCTTTACCGTCCGCTGAATCACCGACGGGGACGTCCTCCGCCTTGGGCTGTTTCACCGACCAGTACGTGTCCCCCGCGCACACGACGTTCACCATCGGGAAGCCCTCTTGCACGATCCGGGGCAGCATCGCCGACGGCGCCGTGTCCAGCTCGACAAACTTCAACGTCGGCGGCACGCCTCCCCTCAATTGCTGTTCCGAGAGAGAGAGAGAGAGCACACGATTCAGCTCCCTCGGATCCGGGCAAAAAAGGATGGGGCAAAACGCAGCCGGGAGAGAGAATCCGCACCTGCACGAACCCGACCGGGTCCCCCGTCGGGAAATCCCACAAGCTCAGCGCCCTCAACCCCCTCGGTATCAACCACATCGCCAACTGCGGCGCCACGCTCTCCGGCATCGTCATCCCCAGACCCCTCAGCCCGGGCAAGCTCGGCAACACGCCCCACACCGCCGCGTCGTACCCCAGCTTCCTCTGCCCGCTCAAGCTCCCCGGCGCCCTCAACCTCAGCCACCTCAACCCCTGCCTGTTCCTCACGAAATCGCACAGCGCCGGGAACAGCGCCGGGTCCGCGGGCACGTTCCCGCTCACCGCCGTCACCGCGAACGCGAACCGCCGCAGGCGCGGCAGCGCCCCCGCCCGGCCGCCCTGCGCCGCCGCCTTGCGGAACGCGCCGGAGAGCGCGCAGTCGAGGTGGAGCTCGAGCGCGAGCGTCTCGAGCGCGCGGCCGTGCTCGAGCACGGCGGCGAGCGCGCCCGCGTCGCGCGCGAAGCCGTCGAACCGGAGCGAGGTCAGCTGGCCGAGCCGGAACGGGTACGCGTCCACGCCGCCGTCCTTCGCGTCGGGCAGGAGCGGGAGCGCCGGGCCCGGGATCGACCACGAGGGGCCGTGCAGGCGCGCGGCGCGGAGCGAGTCCCGGTTTTGCGCGATGAGCGCGCCGGGCGGCGGCGCGCGCGGGTCGGTGGTCTGGTACGCGAGCTGGGTGAGGTGCCGCAGG
Source organism: Punctularia strigosozonata HHB-11173 SS5 (assembly GCF_000264995.1). Taxonomy (NCBI): domain Eukaryota; kingdom Fungi; phylum Basidiomycota; class Agaricomycetes; order Corticiales; family Punctulariaceae; genus Punctularia; species Punctularia strigosozonata. The sequence goes on along the minus strand of NW_006767446.1, from coordinate 473,724 downwards.
TTCGGGGCGTGGATCGCTTCGGCGAAGTCGATCGGGCTGCGGGGCGCGGGGTTAGACCGGTCGGTGGAACGAAGAGGGAAGTGAGAGGGGAGGGGGCAACGTACGTGAGCGAGAGGCCTTGGATCTTGGGCGTCGAAGCTTGGAGGATGGCGAGGATGGCGACCATGTCGGCGTACCGCGCTTGGCAGCAGAGGTTTTGGAGGTTGACGAGCTTCGGGAGCGCGTTCGCGAGCATGCCTGCCCCGCGCGTCAGCCATCACCCGTCGAATCGGTATGCGCAGATGCGAGGTAGAGACCGTACCGGTCTGGAAGGTCATGATGCTGTCCTCCTTCAGAGGCGCGATGATGCGCAGCGTCTTCACCACGCGCGCGAACTCGGGGTCGACGATGACGCGCGTCAACACGTCCGCGCAGCGCTTCGCGTGCCACCGTTCGAGCTCGGCCGTCTCCCTCACCTCGTCCACCTTCCTCTCCTTGTCGTCCTCGTCGGACGCGGGGCGGGCGAACCGCGGCGGGAGCACGCCGAAGTGGAGGTCGAGCTCGCGGAAGAGCAGCCGGCCGGCGATGCGCGAGATGCCGTGCTGGACGGCGAGGACGGATTTGAGGTCGCGCCGGGGGAGGTGGGAGAGGATCTCGCGCCAGATTTCGGTCGAGAAGCGCGGGCCGCTGTGGAACTGGAGGGTCTGCTGGGCGAGCGTCAGCGAAGGGGATCTAGACGACGGCGAAGGGGGACGGGAAGAAGGTGCGGAGAACGGAGGAGGAAGGAGAAGGAGGCGGAGAGGGGCGAAGGGGGACGCGTACCTGGCAAGGGCCGCCATTGGGCTGGGGCCGCCCGCGGAAAAGGAGCGCCTTCGCATCCGGGTGATCAGGGTCGAGCGCGAGGATGGCCTGGAGCTCTGTGGTGACCATGATCAATCAGCGCTGGCCGTTGCCCTGTTACCGACAGGGCAAGGAGGGGGTTGCGGACAAGATGTGGATGATGGTGACGGTAGCGGTGGAAGGGGGAGAGACCAAGGAAGCCGATGGGGGAAGGTCCAACGGCAACGGGCACGGCAGCACGGAAGCGACGCGCGTAAGAGCGATGGGAACGGCAACAACAATGGACGACGGAAAGGAAAAAAAATCCAGAAAGAAGGACGGACACGGGCAGGAGGAAAAATGGAAATATGTTTGTTAAATGGGAGAGGAGACGAACCTTGGTGCACGCCTTGATGCACGCCTGCGGCGAGCCTGGCCTTGACGCGCAGGAGCCGGGCCTTGGCCTGGTTGGTGGGCGAGAGGGCCGGGATCTGGAGGCAGGATTGGACCGCGTTCTCGACGAGCGATCTAGAGCTGTGCCCGCAACCCGCGTCGGCCCGTCCCGAGCGAGTGAGTGGGAAGTGGCGAGAAAAGCGAGAGTGCGAGAGAGTCGAGCGCAGCGTTATCGGTGGGCGAATTTGTAGTGGCGACGGGTGAGGCGTGGTGCGTGTGCGGTCAGCGCAGGTCGACATGAGAGTCGGAGTCGGTAAATTGGAGCCAAGAAAGATGGACATGGATAGAGAGAGAGAACTAGTCGTGAGCTAGACTGGACCAGAAACGCCAGCGTACGCGCACCTGTCCGGGCCCATGAGCCGAGCAGCGTAGAGCAGCACCTCCGCCTTCTGATCGTCGCCGAGGCGGGCGACGATGTCCCGGATGCTGGCGTCGAGCATGCGCGGGTTAAACACGCCGGCGCTGTAGGGTCCCATCTCGTCGCTGCGTCGCCGTCGTCGTGGTTGGGGAGCAAGGCAGGTAAAAGTGGAAGGGGGCGGCCCTGAGCATTTGCCCCAGCAAGCGGCCGCGATGCGTCTCTGGGTGATTCGCCCGCGACCGGGACGGTACGCTCAGTCACAGTGGGAACGCTTCACACCCGCGCCCCCCGTATATCCGATTGCGACCCTCCGGTCGTCCGAGCGTCCAACGCCCACTTGGCAGGCGCATATAATCCCGAGCAGAGGATATATAGGCTCAGGAGTCAGGATGTAAACGACGACGCCGCGTCGCCTTCCGCTCGTCGATTTCGCGCACACATTTTTTCGCTCAAATTCGATCGACAAATCGACGAGGGGACGCGCGCCCTGACGATGACGTCCGATATGACACCGCGTGCCGGCCTCCCGAGAACAACGAACACGGAGATTCGGAGATCATCGTCATGCTCATCGGAAGATACTCAACCCTCATCGGTATGTTTAAGTCGCACCGCCGGTACAGTAGTCAGAAAAGAGATAAATAGTCAACGTATTCGGATGCGTGAAGAATGCCAGGAGGACGAAGACGCTCGAGCACATATGAAGGGGGGGGGGATGGGCGTTAAGGTACTATGATAGCTATGAACCGAATCCAAATATGTCCGTTCGTGCCTCCTCTCTCTCTCTCTCTCTCCTCCCTCTCCTGTCTCTCTCCAGAACGTCGTGAGCATCGAGCGAGCGTGCTTATAACACCGCCCACGCGCCCGCCAGCGCGCCCGCCGCCGTCGCGGCCGCGAGCGCCATCGCCGGCCACCGGGCGCCGAGCTCGACCCGGCTCGCGGCCGACGCGGGGAAGGTGGTCACGAACTGCGCGGTCGGGTTCGGCCCGCCGGAGATGGTGATCGTCGCGGCCGTCGTGAGCGGGGAGAGCGCGGAGGAGGAGGAGGAGGCGTCGAGGATCGTGAACCGGTCCGAGACGACGTAGGTCACGCCGTGCGTGCTGTTGAGGAAGACGAGGAAGTAGTCGTCCGCGGCGGGCACGTCTTGCAGGAAGACGTTCAGCCCGAAGTTCTTGTTCGTCGGGACTGGGGTGGTGAGGCGGTGTCAGTGTGGGTTGATGGGGCGCTGGGTTGGGGACGAGCATGAGGATGAGGGGGTGGGGGGGACGTACCGTTGGACGCGAGGAAGATGAGGCTGTCTGTGCTCAGTCGCGCGAGCTCGATGTCGAACCCGTGGACGCCGTCCAATAGGCCCTTCACCCACGAGACGTGATTCGTCTGCCCGTTCACCCACGGCTGCGTCGAGTTCGGATACGTGATCTCCCAGTCTGTGGGCCAATCGTCGTCGTGGTCAGCATATATGCGCTGCCATCGATACCTGATGGGCCGCCCAAGCCCATGTGCGTGTCTATATGCGCTATGCGCGGCCGTCGCGCGGGCACACGAGGCCGGTGGGAGTGCGAGCGAGAAACGGAAGGACGTACAGGCGTTAACCGCTAACGGGAGCATGAGCCAGCTCACGAGCAGGCCCAACAACGTCCTGGGTATGCACATCATAGCAACGAAGTGGAAGCGGCGGGGTCGCTGTGACGAAAGTTAAGGTGGCGAATCTATCCGCGGGTCGTCTCTTTCTTTGGCGCGGGGTCGGTCGGTTGCGTCCCAAGATTATAGGGTTCCAGCAAGCGATCCGCTTGTTCGTGTCGTGCAGATGTGGAAGATAGGAGAGAGAGAGAGAAAAGGAGTGTGTCGGCTGGCTGAGGGCGAGGCGAGGAAGACGGGACCTGGGCGGGGACAGCACGGGAGACACGGCGACGGCGGGGAGCGTCGAGCGAGAGGGGGAGAAACTCGGCCGGGACCCCCGCCGAACGTTTTGCCTATTTTTGGCCAGAGATGCCGATCCGGTGGCGGCGGGCGCGGGGCGGACTCACCCTTTGTTTTAAGCTTTGTCTTTTTTGTGACCTGTTCCCCGTGTTCTTTACTCTTGTCTGAACAGATATGTTTTCTTGGGCAGCCTTCGCTGTCGATGTGCCATAGAATATGCGACGAGCTCTTCGCGGACCTTTGAACGATGTAATAGCTGATCGCGAGGTGCAGGGGTCCGCCGTGCCGTAGCTGGGATACTTGTTCATTTGTCGCTATCCTCGTCGACGTGTGTTTCCCTCACTTGGACGCGCGCACGCACGCACGCACGCTTGATAGGCTGTGAGTCGGCGCTGCCTTCGCCTATCGTACTCTGGTATCCATATTCTCCGGAACTCGCAAATACCGAGGCGAAAAGTCAACGCCGCCACCTCTGGGCGCCGCGCGCCACCGCAGTCCAAACTCTATACTCGACGGATATTCTGGGCGATTTGCAAGCGAATAGGGATGTATCCTCGAATCGTCGAATGCTGGATCTGCGCGACAAACGAGCGACTTCACACCCTGCTCCATCAAGGCCATTGGTAATACTAGCACGAAGGCCGTGCTCGTCGTTGATGGAACGAAGCGACTCCCACCTTTAAGTATCCAGGCAATCTGACAGATGCAGAATACGCTTTTATCGGCGCCCCAACCTCGTGCATGGCTGATTATCGCGATCAACATTCTGATAGGCGCCCTTCCGGGCGAGTGGATGATTGACCTCGTAGCGCCGGACCTATTGACAGCATCGCCGCCCGGCTAGTCTTCTCATCTCTCCCGGGGTTCTTTTCTTGAATGGTCTTCCAAAGGTTCTTGTTCTGTCCCCATTGGGATGATCTCGCAACGAACAGGCGCACCTTTTCGCGAATCACAGTGCCAATCGTCTCGCACCACTGCAAGCCCCAGTTCTCTCGGATCTGCGTCCAGAAGGCTATCATCATACACCTAGGTATGTAAATACCACGCGATGTCTCGCATGCTACCCAGAGAGCTCGATGGGCCTTCACTCTATCTCTGGTGGCTCAAATTTGGAGGCGGACGCCGGACGCGTTAGCGTATAGGATTCAGCCCCTTCGGACGAAGTTCATCGCATTACTGGAGGCTGCGTCATGGCATTGACTGTCAACCTATGAAACACAGCCCTGCGGCTAATGACAATGATCTCCTTCGAATCCCCTACGGCTTGGCGCATTGCGTCGTTGCCTGCCGCCTGGATCGACGATTACCTCAGGCGGCTTTGTTTGACGAGCGCATGGCTACTCGCGCTCGAAGCCTTTCCTCAGCTCCGAACGCATAAGTATCGCGCACGATCCTTGTGCTCGCTTCAGACCCCTTTCCTGCAGCAATGATCCCGCCAATAGTGGACAGGAAGCTGTACTGCTGCATCTGCGGAGGGCCGGCGTGTCTCTCGTTCAAGGTACATCACCCACGAAGAAAAAATGCGTTCTCCTGACCGTTGAACAACTGCCCGAATCTCGTCGCCGACGACATCTCGTGGTGGACACGCTCCCGCGTGACGGTCTACGCCAACTGCCTCAGCCCTCCGGGGACATACAGTACACGAGCCACTTCCCTCATCGTCCACACCCAGGCCCTCTAACTTCATCCACGCCACAGCCGTCCTCCGTCCAAGCCGTCTTGTTCACCCCAAATGCCGCGCCTTACCCCCTCTTCCGTCGACCCGCACCCGTCGACATGTTACCGCGACGACCCCATCTGGCGCGCGCCCGACGCCCGCTCGCCGCTCACCGGCTCCAACTTGTTTTCTCCCGCGACAACTCGCACCAATACGTCGCGCACGGGCCCTGCATCCGGCTCGCAGCGTTCCCGGTCAAAGGAAGCCCATCCCCTCTTCTTTCCCAGGCCCCGGCCCCGGCCCCGCAGACCCCGCCCGGTTCCTCTGGGGCGACGCCAGCTCCTCCCGTCTTCCCGTACCCCTGCCCCGCCGACGTCCTCCTCCTCCTCCTCCTCCACCACCTTCTCCCCCACCTCGCCGCGCGCGCACGTCCTGTGCCTTTCCTCCGCTGCCGGCCCGGGCTCGCGCAGCGCGCGGTCTGGTTCCCTCACGCCCAGAAGTGCGCGTGTTCAGTACGACGACGGCCCGCCCCTGCGCTCTGGGGCGTGCTCAAACGAGAGCCGCACGGCGTCCGCGCTTCGCGTCCAGTTCGCGTCGCCGCGCACGAGCGCGTGGCCAGTCCGAACATAAGGAATCGCCGCCGCATAGCGCTCAGCGCCGAGGTCATTCGCAGATCCTTGCATCACTTTTCACCGGACCGATGATAATGCCTAATTGGCGGCCGACCTGAGCGTAAGACGGATAACGTATCAGTGGTGCTTTCACTGCTCCGTAAAATCCTAATATAATACCTGGCAACACTATCCTTCTGCCCCCCTCCTGAGTGTCGACGAGCGACTTCGGCGCCTCCCCGTGGGGGTTTCCGAGGTCGGACGTCGATTCGCTGCTTTCCATAACTGACAAGCGACGACTACGACATCGGTCGAAGTTCGTTAAGGATGATATTGGGCCGCTCTCTGGCCTCTGCAAGCCTTGCTCCCGCATATCGTATTTCCCCTGGGTCATCGACTATGGAATGCTCAGTGCTCTACTCACGTCCGTCGTCGACTTGGCCCACTTGGTATCGGATTTCCAATTTCGTCTACATGCCGAATCTAGGCCAGGGGGGCTACCTCTTCCAACGCTATGGTGGAGTATCCAGGTCCTCCACCACGCTGCTCTGCTTCGCTGTCCGTCGTATTCCCAAATATAGCCCCATAGGAATCAAACGAGCGTTCGCGATTACCGAATGCGACGCTACCGTCCCGCATCTGCGCTTCGACGGTAATTTACATCGCCCGCCCAAATGTGACAGGCGCGACAGCTTCGTGCCTCTCGGAGGCAGCGACCGGCCGCTGAGCTGTGCACGCGACGCTCGTGGCGGCAGATCTCGCCGTCTTCGCCGCTGATTTTCAACGGCGCAGGCACGCTCCATACTCCACCGTCCGATCGAAGGCACGGGATCGCGATGCAACACCCCAAGATAGACATGGCCATACCGAGCGCGGCCTCCTTCCCCTCCTCCTAGTCGGCCCAGGCCTGTGGAGCTCCAAGCGTCTTCCCTCTGGAGATCCTCCTCGACCACTTCGATGTGCCTCTCGAACGCCATGGCAGGCTTGCGGTGGCACCGGAAACCCGACCGCTGAGCTAGCATAGCAAACCTGCAACCGCAACGCTCTCGCGAACTACCATATTCCGGCTCGAAAGAAGGAGCAGAGAAACGTATAAAAGCCGGCACGTCGCGACGACAACAGCCCCAGAGCCAACGCCAACCAGCACCTCAACCCCTCTATCGTCCTTCAACCCTTTTTCACACCCAACGATCTTGTACGCAGCTTCACCGTTTTGAACCGCTCGTCCGTGGCACTGAACCCAATCGTACAGAACCAGAACAAAAAAACAATGTTCCGCTCCATCGTCGCTGTCGCCGCCGTGGCTGTCGCGCTCGCCGGATGCACCGTCGCCGCCCCTCAACAGCCGTGCAACCCGCTCCTGGACCCGTCCTGCAACGGACCTTGCATGGGTGCGACGAAGATCTGTAACAATCTCGGAGACCTCACCTGCTGCCCCGGTTTACGCTGCGAGATCGATGCGTTGAACAGCGGAGTGGGTGTTCAGTGTCCTTTCGTGATACAGTGACATCCATGGCTAACCGCGATTTTTTTTTTCTTTCGGCTCAGTTCTGTGTTCAAATTTGATCGATATGCTTTTATTCTATTGGGGAATTGGAATGGTTAGCTACATACATAACTCAGCAAGGTCAATAACGTGGGGTACATGTCGTCGGTGTACTTGTTTCTGTGACACATTGCGTATAGCATGTGCGTTGCCATCTCGGGAAATGCCGATGGTGGGGTTCCGCTTGCTTCCGCTGTCACCCGCATCGGTGCCTTTTAAGTTGGGTTGAGCTTTGGAATGGATTCTAACCATCTCCCTCGAGCTTCAAAGGCTCAACTGGTTGTTGCACAGGGGATATGCGAATATGAGAACTCCGCGACCCATAACTGAGCTCGAACTCAATCCATGGACTTCGCGGCTTCTTTGACTGGAATCGGTCTCGGGCGCAGGCGATAAACGCGAACGGTTACTTTGATACTTATGGCGCGCATGCCGGCATGCCCCCTTTCCAGACATACGAAGCGATGTCGTTGCGGTCCCATTTCTCCCCGCTTCCGCGTCCTTCAGCGTCTTATTGCAAAGCGCAACTTGTAGCATCACCAAGGGCACTCGGGTCTTTCGCGGTAAGCGCCCGTCCCTAGCATAGACGCGATTGCGGCGGAACCACCCCAGCTTAGCACTAAAAGGCAACTCTTCGGACAGGCACTCACCATTAGCGCGGAGTGAGACTCCCTAGCGGAGACGCTTATGGGGGGCCCTCTATATATACGCGCTATATCTTCGCGTCGCCCCGTTCCGTCACCTTCACCACCCATGCCGCTCTTCGCTACCTACGGCCCGACGACGGTCGCCTTGACTGCCGGAGCGTTCTTTCTGGTAGCGCATGTGAGCGAGCGCGCGACGAATCCTTCCTGAACGCGCCGCAGCTCGCTGACCTTCCTCCGGCGCAGATCGTCCGACGCTTCTTTCTATCTCCGTTGAGAAAGATACCAGGGCCCAAACTCGCCGCCCTGACGGACATCTGGCTCATCTGGAACAGTACGCACACCATAGTCACTCGCACGTTACGACCTCTTCGCTCGCTCAGATTCTTTTTTTTTCGTCTGTAGCCATACAGTCCCGAAGCGCGGCGGCGATCAACGAAGCGTTCAACGTGCGTGTGGTTCCACACCTGCGCGAACGCCGTTCGTGCCCGCTGATCCTCCTGCGCAGGAGTACGGCCCCATCGTGCGCATAGGCCCGAACGCCGTCGCGGTGCGCGGTCCCAAAGACCTGAAAGAGATCTACACGACGCACAAGTATCGCAAGGACGCGCGCGTCACCCGCGCCCGCCTGCACGACCTCCAGAACATCACATCCGTGACGTGAGTATGACCTTTTTCTCTCTATCTTGACACATAATTTATAAAAAAACCCCGATTTTTTGACGACGCTTTTGACGCGCGATTTCGTGATTGCGTGCGAACACAGAGAACCCGCCGCCCATGGCCGGATGCGCCGCCTGACCAACCCGCTCTTCGCGAGCGACAGCCTCCGATCGCTCGAGCAGCCCCTGGTGACGACGCTCGAAAAGCTGTTCGGCGTGCTCGACGACAGCATATCCTGCGGCCGCGCACTGGATATGTGGCCCGTCAACCGCCACTTCGCGTTCGACATGTAAACGTCTCTCTCTCTTTCTCTCTCTCCACCCCCCCCCCCTCCCCTCCCTCCTCCCCTACTAGAATGAACGTCTCTCTGACGATCTCCGCGACGCAGATTGGGAGAGGCTGCCTTCGGGAGGGACTTTGGCGCGCTCGCGTGAGTCGCCGTGCGTTTCCGTCTGTACGCGGGATCGGTGACTCCTGACCGTGTCTCTGTCTCCGCTTGCAGCTCCGGCAAGAACCCGCAGTTTATGGTCGACATGGACCTGGCCGTGACGGCGATCGCGATGAAGATGTCGGTTCCTCCCTGGGTGTACGCGGCGCTGCGAAAAGTCCCCGTGCACTCGTTGCGGAACATCGTCCAGGCGGAGGAGCGCCTGTTGGAGGTACGCTCGAGCACCACGGGCTCCTGGGTTTTCTCTCGTCTGATGACGCGGCTTGCACTCAGTTTGGTCAAAACCTGATAAGGGAGTACGAGAAGGGAGGTGGCGGAAGCGGCGAAGAGAAGGGGCGCTACAACATGATCGCCCACTTGTATGATTCTACGGACCCGGTGACCGGAACGAGTATGTCCGAAGAGATGCTCGTGTCCATGGTGCGCATAGTTTCTATATTGCGCCTTGCGCTGATCGATGACCTGTTTACGCAGTGTGTCACATACATCATCGCGTGAGTCCTACACGGCCCGTTTTGCATTCAACGCACCGACGGGCTATCTCGAACAGCGGCACAGACACCACCGGGACCACCCTGTCGTGGTCCGTACCCCCCTGCTTGCGCGCCAAGGTAGCCCGTTGACGTTCCTCCAGGCTGATGTGGGCGCTTGCGAGCCACCCGCACGTCTACGACACGCTCCGCGCCGAGCTCATCGCAGCCTTCCCCGATCCCGGCGCGTTCCCCGACCTGGCGTCGCTCCGGAAACTGCCCTACCTGACCGCCGTCATCAAGGAAGCGCTGCGGCGCTACCCGGCGACGCCGATCTACCTGCCCCGCGTCGTCCCCGAAGGCGGCGCGGTGCACCAAGGGCACTATCTGCCCGCCGGGACGGTAAGCACGTTCAGCCTCGATATAACGGGTTATTCGCCTTTCCATTCGGGGGTGCTGATAAATGAAATGGATCGCTGGCAGACGATAGGCTGCCTGTCTTATGCGATGCACCGCGATGAGGAGTTCTTCCCGAACCCGGAGGTGTACGACCCTTCCCGCTGGCTCGAAGAGGTAGACGGCGTCCTCAAAGTGAAGAACACGCCGGAACTGACGGCGTCGTACATGCCGTGGTCGACGGGCGTGCGCTCGTGCCAGGGACAGCCGTAAGTCCCCCCCCCCTCAGGTTCTCGGCGCCGTTCCGTCTGTCTTTAACCGACCGCTATTTCTTTCAAGGTTTGCCGAGCTTGAAATCTACACCGTGATCGCGAACCTCGTCCGGCGGTACAAGTTCAAGCCGGGGCCGCACGCGACCCACCAGACGATGAAGTATGTTTTCGTTCCTACGTGGTTGCTGGTCATCATGGCTAATGCGATCTACGCTGATACAGGGACGTTGACCTTCTCATCTTGAAACCGAAAGGGCACAAGGTGGAACTCGTCTTCGAGAAGAACCCGTACTAAGATGTAAACCTTGTCGTTCTGCCAAGAATCCCGTACATAGATCTGAAGGCTCGCTCTATCAGCTGTGTCACTACTATCGTTGGATTGCAGACATGCTGAAGCATGCGCTTGTCTCTCGTAATCAATTTTTATCTGGATCGTCTTGGACACGGATGTCCACTCAAATGAGGCATCCTGTGACCTTACGGTCATTGTGATCGGCGACTTGTCATTCTGGTTAAGATCGTGGCCATAATTAGGATTTACAGTCAGATAAGTACATAGTCCTCTGTCAATCTCGACTCTCACTCGGACGCAAGAATCGATGAGTTTTGGGTTACCCATTCCACGTCCTCTCATCATAGCATAACAAGCTCTCAGTTGATCCCGAGCAGCTGTGACTTGATCTGCAACGCCTGTTGCATAGCAGCTCAATCATCCTGGCCTCGGGCTCGATGAACGGGTACCCACAAGTTGTTTAGAGTAGAAGCGGGGTCCAAAAAAGTCCCCTGCAGCGAACCAAAGCTGCGAAGGTGATTGGCATTAGTATGTTACCGCCTGTTTAGATATAACACCGTACACCCTCTTGTCCGGAAGGCTTATAGCAGCCCCGGAGCTCGCCTTCCTCATCTACCCCCCATACCGGCGACGTTTTGTCGATGATGCTCCCGAATATCTCGCGCACGCAGTCCCGGATGTTCTTATACCCCGTTCTGCATATTCAAGGAAGAGGTTTAAGATCAATTCGCTCGCCTGTGAGGGAGGCGCTCACGCGTAGATCAGGGCGTCTACCTCCATTTCGGATCCGTCGCCAAAAACCACCCTCTTCTCCTCCAACTTGGCAATATCCACGCCATGCTTGATCTTGACCAATCCGTCCGTGATGAGCGCCGCGCATCCCACGTCGACCGCTGTACCCCTCACGTGTCAGAGTCTGTAAAGTAATGTTCATTTGGTCACGGTCACTGACTGAATCCTAGGTAAAACAGACGTCAGACACCTTTGCGAACGCCGATGGCAGCACCGTCAAAAGCTCACCCCCCAAACTGGTCAATACGCCCCAATACTGGCCGGCCCCCTCCGGCCCATCATTCGTCGCGAACCCTGCCCGATGCAAGCCCTCGATCATCTCCCGATCGAACTCCCTCGCCTCCGCCTGCTGCGCCTGCAAGATCGTCTTAAGCAGCCCGAGCGGCGTCGCCGCGCTCCGGAGGTCTAAGACACCGATAGGCACGTCCTCCGGAAAGCGCCGCTTGAACAGCCTCTCGGTGTTGTACGCGATCGAGACGACGGTGGTCGACGAGCGCTGGAGGATGGTGACCGAAGACGCGCCGCGGTAGACGAGGTCCTGCGCGACGTCCGCGGCGGTCGTCCCCGCACCGACGATCAGCACGCGCTGTCCGGCATACGCTTGGCCGCCGGGGAAAGAGGAGGAGTGGATCGCGGGGCCGGGGAAGGCGGCTTGGCCCGGGATGGTGGGTACGAGCGGGTCTCCGAGCGTGCCGGTGGCGAGGACGATGTGCGCGGGGCGTAGGACGCGCTCGGATCCCTCGCGCACGACTTGGACGGTCCAGCGCTTGACGGCCGGGTCGTATGTCGGTACGGGCAGGATCTGCGAGTTCGTCCAGACGACGAGGTCTTGTAACTTGGAGTAGGACTCGATCCAGTCGGCGAGCTTGTCGCGCGGGGTCCAGGTGGGCCACGTGGACGGAAACGAGGCGTACAAAACTGAATCATCCGAGTCAGCGTAGACATCCTCAAGCAACGGACATGTTACATTGATGGTGCGCCCGAGGCGTGTGCAGTTTCAGCGAGGGGTATCTGGATATGTATGGTATAAGCTACGGCGGCGCAGATCATAACTCGACCAACCTTTGGCGCCAATTATCGCCGACCTGAGTGCGGACTATCAGCGTAGGCGATCGTCTGTGGTCCATGGTACGACCCACCCTAGAGTTCTTCTCGATCACCAGCGCCCGGATACCCATCCGCTTGAACCGCGCAGCGCACTGCAAGCCGCTATGTCCTGCGCCCACTTTCGAGGGAAACAACATTTCAGGAGGCGCCGCTATCGAATACGTACGCTGCACTTACGTATAACGACCTCCGGCTCCTGCTCTATCTTCTCGACCTCGCGCGTCCGCAACTCGCCCCAGGTCACCGTACGCTCCTCGTAAGTGTACCCGCCTCCTTGGTCCTCCTCGTGCCCGCTGATGTCGTCCAGCATCATGAGGACCGTGTGCGCCTTCCACTCCCCCTCCGAGTTTTGTACGAGGTTGGCCAGCCCGCGGCACGGGCCGACGGCGTTGTGGAACGCGAAGGCGGTTTCTACGGTGGGCACCGGGCGCCCGGGCACGAAGGACGGGAGGATACCGCGGCCTCGTTCGAGCGCAAGATTGCGCACCCTGGCATTGGAGAGTGTAGGCGCCAGGTAGGCGGAGATGGTGGGGGCGCCGTGGAGCGAGCGGAGGCTCCAGGTGAAGGTGAGCAGGTCGCGCAGCCAGCCGTCGGGTAGGAATAGGGAGACGATCGCGTCTACATCGTTGGAGGCGAATGCGTTGTCCAAGGACGCAATCCAGGAGGTCGAGATTTGCAGAGCTTCAGCATCGGTGCCGGCGACCATGATAAATGTTTGCTGGTGGTCGTGCCCTTCACGGAAGCGGCTGGTCTTGCGTGTTTATCACCGGACGCGGTTTCTCAGAGTTCCGATGCGCGGGTCACCTAATTTGTTAAAGTGAGGCCACGATGGTACAACATATAGCGATGTGAGAGCGTACTATAACTCGAGAATCTCAGAAGCTTCTGCTGCGCGGATATTTTTGGATGGTTGGGAGTCCGGTGATAGGTGAGGGCTGCGATGCGTGCACGAATTCGGTGCCGATGCTGTTCGCAGCTCTTATCGTGAAAACGGGATATCTAGGTTATTCGCAGTGGTAGGCATTGGGAGTCCTGCAGACTGTGAGCCACTTATCTGAACGAAGAAAAGTTCTGGGTACCTTGTTATCAGCATCGGATATAGTATGAGAGTTCTCGCGCATAGTATACCTAAGGTGACCTTGAGAGGATGACACAGGCATAGAAACATATCTTGTGCTGTAAAGCGGGTCATATTCCATGTTAGCTATCTCCTTCCGAAGTAAGAGGAAAAGGGGTCGAATGTGTAATCATGACCCATGCTGCTCGACAGCCTGATCTCTAAAGGACAGTTACCTTGCGTGGAGTGTTGCGAGGCTCAGCGCTCTCGTCTACCATACCCGGAATGCAGAGACAGAGCACTCATAATGCGCTCTTTACTTTTCAATCCCGTAGCCGTTTAGCAGTCTCAGCTCCATGGACTTACCAACCGGTGACAGTGCCAAGAATGCCATGATGCCCTTGCCTGCTGAATAGGAGTGCCCAGAGTCGATCGCGGGCAGAATGCAGTCATCAGATATGCTATATGAAAGACAAGACATCTCCCAAAGCTGTTGAATCGACCCGCAGGTCATTCGCTTTCGAGGCGGGGAAGTAGGGTTGGTACACCGCCGCTAACGGCGCTTAGCCAGCCGCCATAAACACCCGGATTGGTTGTTGGTCGCAGCCGCTTTCACGTCGCGTTCGATTAGGCACAGTAGCACTATTACGTTGGGCTCGGGGCAGGTAACGCGTTGGCGATGAACAAGCAGGACGAGGGGAGCGGAACAAGCTTGAACGAGCTGAGTCTGAAAGTCGGGCGACCCCACATTTCGTCACCTCGGTGGCTGACGCTAGCGTCGCGTCCGTACGGCTGAAAGGCCAACAGCTCCGCGCCGGCCACGCAACAGCCCTATACATCGTTCTAATTTACTCCTCCTCCTCTCCCTCCTACTGCTCTATACCCTCTACTTCTCACCAGCACCACGACAGTACACGCGATAACCATGGCGACTAAAGTGAACTTTGGCGCAGGCTCCGTCGAGGTAGGCGCGCCTGCGCAACCCGGCGAGAGCCGTGCGCGCCGGCTCGCCATCTGCGCCGACAAGCTCATCGAGCAGCCGCTCGAGGGCATCGAGACAATCCACGACTGCGTCCTCTATGCCGCGCGGACGCACGGGACGAAGAAGGCGCTTGGCTGGCGCGACGTCGTCGACATCATCGAGGAGGAGAAGGAGGTGACGAAGCACGTCGGCGGGAAGGAGGTCAAGGAGACGAAGAAGTGGAAGTACTTCCAGCTGAGCGACTACAAGTACTTGAACTACCTCGAGGTCAAGGAGGCCGTGTCCGAGGTCGCAAGGGGGCTCGTCGACCTCGGCGTCACCGCGGACGACATCTTCAACGTCTATGCGTCTACCAGGTGCGTCCGACGAGCGCGTATCTCCCTTTACGGCTACTGAATGGGCGCACCGTTCAGCCTAAACTGGCAACTCGTCGCGCACGCCTGCGCGTCCATCTCCACAGCCATCGCGACCGCCTATGATTCGCTAGGCGAAGCCGGCCTCACGCACTCGCTCAACGAGCCGAACTGCGTCGGCGTCTACACCGACGCCGAACTCCTCCCCGTCCTCGCCAAGGTCATCGGCAACACGCCCTCGCTCCGGATCGTGATCTACTCCGGCGAGGCCAAGCCCGCCGTGCTCGACTCCATCCGGCAGACGAGGGAGAACATCCAGGTGCTCACCATCGACGAGCTCCGCGCGCGTGGCAAGCCGCTCTCCCCCGACACGACCAAAGATCGGTTCCCGAAGCCGTCCTCGGTCGCGTGCATCATGTACACCTCGGGCACGACCGGCGCGCCGAAGGGCGTCGTCATCACGCACTCGAACGCGATCGCCGCCGTCGGCGCCGTGTACAAGCTGCTCGGGCACCACTTCAACACGGACGATGCCTTCCTCGCCTACCTCCCGCTCGCGCACATCCTCGAATACATCGTCGAGCTCTGCCTCTACTTCGTCGGCATGACCATCGGCTACGGCCGCGTCAAGACGCTGACGGACCAGTCCGTCCGCGGCTGCTCCGGCGACATGGTCGCGTTCAAGCCGACGATCATGGTCGGCGTTCCCGCCGTGTGGGAGCTGATCCGGAAGGGCATCGTCGGCAAGGTCCAGAGCGGCGGCGCGGTGACCAAGAGCGTGTTCTCCGGCGCGTTGACCGTGAAGAGGGCGAAGGTGCCGGGGCTGTCGCAGGTCGTGGACGCCGTCGTGCTCAGCAAGGTCAAGGCGGCGACGGGCGGTCGGCTGAGGCTCGCGCTGAGCGGTGGTGCGGCGTTGAGCAAGGAGACGCAAGAGTTCCTCAACCTCGCGCTGGTCCAGCTCTTGCAAGGTCAGTATCGGTCAGACATCTCGCATGTGATTCTTTGCCCCGTGTCTCATTATGGTTTATTATCGCTTTTTTGTGTGTGTTGTCGTTCGATGACATCATCATAGGGTACGGGATGACCGAGTCGTGCGGCATGTGCGCCATCCTCCCGCCGGAGCTGATGCAGTACGGATCGGTTGGGCTACCGGTGCCGGCGATCGAGATTAAGCTGTTGGACGTGAAGGAGGCCGGATACGATGCCCAGGGAAACCCGCCCCAGGGCGAGGTGTGCATCCGAGGGCCGGCGGTCACGAAGGGATACTACAAGCGCGACGACCTCAACAACGACGAGTCGATCTTCACCAAAGACGGCTGGCTTCGGACGGGTGACGTCGGCCGGTGGAACCCCGACGGGACGCTGAGCCTCGTGGACCGGATCAAGAACCTGGTCAAGCTTCAGGGAGGCGAGGTGAGCTCAGCCACGCACGTTACGGTGTGGATTGTTCTCTGACCGAACGCGGGGCCATGCGCATACAGTACATCGCGCTCGAATCGCTCGAGGCGACGTACAAGTCGTGCAACCTCGTGTCCAACATTTGCGTGCACGCGACGACCGACGCCAAGCAGCCGATCGCGATCGTCGTCCCGAACGAGCACCATCTCAGGCACGCGCTCAAGTCCCTAACGGGCGTCAACGCGGACGCGCCGCTGCGCGAGCTCTGCCATGACGCGCGCGTGAGCGAACTGGTGATGAAGGAGTGCAACGCGGCGGGGAAGAAGAGCGGGTTCAAGACGATGGAGCTCCTCCAGGCCGTCGTGCTCAGCGACGAGGAGTGGACGCCAGAGAACGGGATAGTGACCGCGGCGCAGAAGGTGCAGCGGAAGAAGGTGGCGGAGAAGTTCGAGAAGGAGATCAAGGTATGTTTTGAGGGTTTCAGTTGATTTCGTTCGAGGATGACGTTTGACGATTGCTGGGTTCACAGGAGGCGTATAAGAACCAATAGAATGTCCTCGTTGATGTCTTGGCGTACATCTTTTTGTTCTGTTATCTCTTGAACAATCGCATCGCATGTAGGATATCACGGTCTCCTGTTAATACTGCTGGTCTCCCAGAATTCATACGCTGCTATCCCCGATGTGCGGTCTAGACCTCGATCTATTTGTCCTTGCTGGACTCAGTGCCCAGGGGCTCCGAGTGTCGGGGCCCTACCTCGCCTAGTTCCCCTATTCATGGTGATTCGTCGTGGACCTGCAACACAGCCGTCATGTCTCAGCGTGCTCTCTCTCCTCACGAGGCGGCCTCATACTACAACGGCATTCACAGCCAGAGTATTTCATTACAAACTACGTTTGTACATTTTTCTTTATGGAAATCGATATCAATTGTTAAAATCCCCGTCAAAATTGGATCTTTACTTGAAATAGAGAAGTACATTATGTCTACGTATGGAAGGTCACCTACCATATTCAAATATATTACTACACTTTTGTTGTAAGTGCAAACCACGTTTGGACAGCAATCTGAGGATGAAGTATAAATCATCATAAAGAAAATTGTACAAATGTAGTTTGTAATGAAATACTTTGGCTGTGATTGTCCCGTGCTAGTATACCGCTCCGACTTCGGCACTACGCCAATTCCTAAGCTCAAGTCCAGCGAGAGAGTTTTCAGCCTCCCCGTCAAGTCGGCTCGCGGAGTCTTCGTTACCCCGCTGAACGAGGTGTGGGGCACTGTCGCGGTCGCGAGGTTCTCGGCCTCATCAAGGCTCGCAATATCCAGCGAGCCTCGATTGTTCCGGCGCGATCCTTCACGCATGCGGACCAGTGGTCATATGGATCGGCGTCCACGCCAGTGCTGCTGGTTCTTCCAGACATTATATCATTTATCTAATGTGGCTTCTGCGACAGTCTCGCCAACTACACCTGTTTCAACCCCCAGTTCTCGAGCCATTTTTCGAACAGGCCGGCGATCTTGATGTGACCTGCCACGCTCGGGTGTATGTTTCTGCGTAGATATCCGATGAGCAAACATATGCTGACCTGCAGAGATCAACGTACCCAGGGAACACGTCCTCGTAGGTCACCCATCCTGTGGTGTTTACAAGGAAGACGTTTCTGTCTCCTATATCGTGCCGGGCTTTGACGATTTCTGGATAGACGGTCTCGTAGTAATAGCTATTAGGGCCATCGGGTTGCGGCCAGCCCCACTGATCCGACTTTTGTTAGGCGCCACTGCTCCAGGATGAAGTGTACAGCGCTTACAGGGGTGAATACGAAGACCGGTTGCGTTGGGTACAGCGTCCGTAATCGTGTCAGGAAGTTGTCGTACACCTACGCAAAGAGATGTCAGGTTGGGGTCTGGGGCATCACGTTTCATGGGGAGCGACCTGCCTGGAAGAACCCGGTGTCGGTAACGTTCTGGCTTGCGTCGTTCGCACCGATGTGGACGACGACGTGCGTGGGCGGTACGTCGCGTGCGAAGTTCCAAGGGGTGGTGTAGTTGTGGTCGGTCGTGTAATAGTACCCCGTGTCCTCCGTTCTGAAGAACTCGAAGGACACGCCGTGGACGTTACCGTACGACGGGATATCCTGCGATGATCGTCTGGGTGACTTATCCAGTACAATAGAGGTTTGAAGGACTCACGCTAAGCGTGGCGCCTGGTTGGGCATTTATATTATGCTCGGCCCCGAAGAACTCGCCTGTGAGGAAGGGCCACGCTTGGTTTACGCCATGGGGAAGGTACTGGCCCGCAGAAAGCGAGTCGCCGATGAACTGGAACGCGAGTTTAGAGCGCTCGTAAGGCAGCAGCTTTGCGCCCTGGTGATAAAATATGGTCAGATTCGGCGTGTCCGACACATCAGTTGATCTGCGATATACTTTATTCAGCGTGATGCTTTCCAGGTTGATGCGGTTGTTCTGCCAGCCTTCGACATTTATCCTCACGAGCGTTGAGCCTGATTTCTCCCCCTCGAAATCCGGAGATGAAGGCGCGGAAAGCGGAATGACGTTAGCGCCCTCCGAGACGTTCACCTGGTAGAATGGCGAGTTGTCAACGGACACGCCTACTGAGGCCAAAGGCGATGTCGTGTGCGAGCCGAGGTTGAGCGTCAAAGCCGACAAATCCTGGACGTTCAGCTTGAGCCCAGAATCTGCCCTATGCGACAATTCGCTCAATCAATGATGCTTAGGGGGGGGGGGACGGTGAAAGGCTGGGGGAGACATACCACCATGTACCCGGAGAACTGTCCCAGCGTCCATGGTAAAAGATAAGAGGGTGCGTGTTCGAAATCGTCACAGTTTGGTCCTTAGTCGCGTCAATGAGGGGGCTTCCATGTGCGGTCGATATGATCGCGAGCAATGTCCATATCACGCAGAGCCGCATCTTGAAAGTAAGCTGAAATGAGTCTCGAGGCTTCGATGAGCATTTTATACGATCACGTACGCCATGGCGCGCCGCCGCGAAGTCGGAGGCGAAGCGGCGTCAATGATGCCTCGGGGGGTTCACTTCGCCGAAGATATTCCGTGCATGGTCTGCAGGTGTCAGGTCCGAAGTGAGTCCTTGCAATCTCGAATCAAGGTCATATGGCCATGCAGCGTGACATTGAGCGGGGCAAGGTGTATTGGTGCTCACTTCGGTGCGCGGCGTATGATAGCACACGACCGCGTCTTCAAGGGATGGAATCCCGAGAGAACGAGCAGAAGCCTTCCAGCAGATGTCCGATTTGCGACAAATAGCCAGACCCAGGTTGCAAGGATTAGTCCTCGTTCCATCAACGACTTCGCTTCATCCTTCAATCAAGGCCGAAGGGACTGAGATGGCTACAACCAGATATTATGGGTACCGATACCATAAGAACGTAGTTGAAGATTCAGGGACGCATGTTTTGAACGACTGGCCCAGCTAGAACCATCGTCTCGAAAACAAGCAAAGCGAACGATCGGTAACCGGTAACCGCCGGCAAAGATGATAACCGGACTGATGACATAAGCGTAGCCTCATTGTTACGAATGTTGCACTTCTCTGGAATTGCCCTATGTGGAACGACCGAACCAAAGCAAATACTCCTTACTTGGCTTTCTTTACTGGTCACCCGGTCAATATTCAGGGCCGAGGATTTCCCCAGAAAAGGATGTACTGCCCGTTAAGCCGTTCTTCGAGTAACGCGAGGTACACACGGTCTGACGCCTTCGTTGTTGCGCGGCGCTTCGGTACTTGATGACTGGATCTCCGGCACTTAATCTTCCGCCATAAGGATGTCAGACTGTGCTTGTGTTTGCGCCGCTTACTCTGCGACGTAAGCTCGCAAGACCCCGATGTTAGGAGGCACAGACCGTCTTCAAGGATGTTAGAAGAACCGATTGATCACAACAGACGAGTTCGCATCGTCGTCAGTGAGTTGATCAACCTCGAGATCATGTTCGTGTATTGTGCTGCGGCTGAATAGACTACGCGCAGTTGGAGCCGGTTATGCCGGCATAGCCCTGGCTTGTCGTCTCCCAGCGCCCCCACCATCTCCGCCTATCTGGTGCCTACACTCTCCAATGCCAGGGTGCGCAATCTTGCGCTCGAACGAGACCGCGGTATCCTCCCGTCCTTCGTGCCCGGGCGCCCGGTGCCCACCGTAGAAACCGCCCTCGCGTTCCACAACGCTGTTGGCCCGTGCCGCGGGCTGGACAACCTCGTACAAAACTCGGAGGGGGAGTGGAAGGCGCACACGGTCCTCATGATGCTGGACGAAATCAGCGGGCACGAGGAGGACCAAGGAGGCGGGTACGCTTACGAGGAGCGTACGGTGACCTGGGGCGAGGTGCGGACGCGCGAGGTCGAGCAGATAGAGCGGGAGCCGGAGGTCGTTATACGTAGGTGCAGCGTACGTATTCAATAGCGGCGCCTCCTGAAGTATCGTTTCCCTCGGAAGTGGGCGCGGGACATAGCGGCTTGCAGTGCGCTGCGCGGTTCAAGCGGAGACCACAGCGTCTTGCATTCGTGCCTGAGACAATCCAGATTACAATTATTGGCTCGGGAACGGTTGGACAGTTGCGGAGAAAGAACGACGCGAGGGCGAAAGAGCATGGTATTTGCCGCCACTCACACCGTGAACGGGCGATGCATTCGCTACCATTGCTCAGTAGGTGAGCGAGGGTAGTATTCTTGGCGTGGACGCGTGTACTCTACTAGTAGTAGTATAGCCGTATAACACGATCACTCCAAGCGTGCCCTCCAGCGAGCTCCCTTGAGCATGAGCGCCAAGGCGACGCCGCTTCCAAGCCCCGCGAACATGAGCATCTCGTACTGAAACCCGATGCGATCCCCCAAAATCACGGCGTAGAAGGCGAACGTCATACCAATCTCTTGACGAATAAAATTGAACAATTGCGAGACCTGTGACGACGGACGTCAGCGCTATGATCTGCGCAATTCACGTTGCAGAGGAAGAGTCACCTCGCTAGCGTGTTCCTGATAACAGTCGATGGAGTATGTATAGCAGATCGTCTATGGCAAGGTGCGTGAGAGAGCCTCGACCTTCACGGCACTGAGCATGAGCAACTGACCGTGATGACCTGCAAACCGAAGCAGGCGATGCCTATACCTATGACAGCACCCAACCAATGCACCCCATCTTTGGCGATGCAGAAGCCGTAGATGAGCAATCCGGCCTTGAATTCGACATATTAATACGCTTTAGAAAACTAAACCTCTCTCGATGGACAGCGTACAGGGACGAGTATCGCTCCGGTCCAGATTGCTTGCAGTCGGGCCTCTGGATGACGGTCATGTTCTTCTGTTACACTCCGCGATTTGCGTTTCAAGATTGCATCGATGACCATGCCTCCTGCAAGCTGCGGCATAATTACGGATAAGCGTGAGGCATTGTACAGATAGAGTCAACCTTCCATATACCTCACCCAAACACCCCCCAATCAACAGAGCAAGTCCATAAGCGAGCCCCGTTTGAAGGACTGTGAACCCAAATCGATTTTTGAACACAGCGGCGGCTGTAACGGCTTGGTGGTAATGAGGTTTCGCGGACGATAGATGACGCATTCTGCAGAGGGTGGTGTGCTTACCAGGGAGAATACTTGCAAACCCGTATTGAATAGCGTAGTAGATTGCGGGAAACAAGACACTAGGATATCGTGCCATCTTGATAGACGGTATAATGAAGTTGGACAGGTGTAGTTTCTTACCCGGGTACGTGCTCCAGGGGCGAAGGAGGGAGGTATAATCCCATAAAGTAAATGGCTCAGGCGGCCGTTGTCCCGCCCCTAAAGTGATTAGGTGCGAGACGCGTAGAATGCATGCGGGAAACACGAATGTGGTCTATAGATAGCCACTCACAATTACTATAGAGTACAACTTGCGTGACTACAATCATAGTAGCCGATCCTTAGATATGCTAGTTTCTTTCCCAGTACTCAGAACTGACCCATATTAGTATTTAAATATTTTTGGTAGTGTAATAGTTTGTTTATGTACACATTTGACTGTCTACTACCCTATCATGATCACATAGCATGGATTAGACGGTCAGAGTAGTCTAAATACGCCTCAGAAAGAGGAAA
>NW_006767446.1:403603-441493 GCF_000264995.1 Punctularia strigosozonata HHB-11173 SS5 | reverse complement strand
CGCTTAGTAAGCCTGTGATCTGATTGGATGGAGTGGTATTGGCCAAATTAGCATAAAAGGAGGGCATACGAGCCCTTCGAAAAAATAAATTCACTTTCACCTAGAATCAAAGATCGATCACAGGAGACTGTAGATCAGTCTCTATTAGTATTAAGCAGCAAGAGCAAGATTAAGAAGACATTTGAGTGTTGACTTAGGCAATAGATCTAAGTATCACTCCAGGACATACGATATAGGAAATAGGATACGTTAAAGCGACAAGACGCTTTTGAGTGTTGACTTAGGCAATAGATCTAAGTATCACTCCAGGACATACGACATAGGAATTAGGAAGCTATTTGAGTGTTGACTTAGGCAATAGATCTAAGTATCACTCCAGGACATACGACATAGGAATTAGGATACGCTGAAGCGACAAGACGCTTCTAGAAGATAGGAAATAGGATACGTTGAAGCGACAAGACGCTTCCAGAAGACCAACGACATACTCAGTGACTTCCCCATAAGCGTGGGAACAGATTTCCAGTACAGACAAAGGGACAGAGCGTAGTTCTCTGTTTAAGTGAATACATTCAAGCGGTCCATTTCTTTCTCCTGATTCAACTAGGTCATCCCCGACTTAGATAGACCGGGACCCTAGGCAACTGTGTGACTACATACTTGCACTACAGTTCGCGTGACACCGTCCTGAGGAGCCCTCCTGCAGCACTGTACATCGGACATAGTATGTCTCTGGTAGGCCAAATGTGATGACGAGCAGCATGAAAGCATTGCAGATAGCTGAAAACCTGAAACACGCTAGGAGCAGAACATTGAGCTGCGTCCCTGTCAGAGAAAAAGGTACTCGTACAACGCCATCCGAGGAACTGGCCCAGAAGACCGCCTAGGATAGGCGCAAGATGACTGCCATTTGTCAACATGATTGTCCAGAGCCCCATCGCCCGGCCCCTAAACGCTATGAATGTCACGGGTCAAATATGCACAAAGTCAGGACAGTACCAACCTCTGGTGAAGGAAGAAGAGGTCTACGACCGTTACAGCACCGAGTGTCATTGCAACGGGGAAAAGCCCATTGAAGATGCGCGCAACGAGCAGCTGCGAGAAGTTCTTCGCGTATGCACACCCGAGGGCCGAGCAGAAACCCAAGAAGGTGGTGAAGAGGTAGACAGGACGGCGGCCATACGTGTCAGCCACGGGAATCCAAATGAAAGGTCCCAGTCCATTAACTGCAATGGCGACGGTCCTGTGAGACCCTCCAATCACAATCACAAGTCATACCGAGTCAGTGATAGCGGTGAGATGAGAGGCACTCAATGGCACATACGTTTGGTACGAAGCCGTCACAACGTCAATGCCAAACTCATTGGCCAAAGGTACATATGTTGGGTTGATGATTGCAACGTTCAACACCCCCAGCGCTGCGAGAATCGATACCTGCACCAGGATCGCAATCTAAGAGGAGCATATCAATGTCTGAAAGAAAGGGATTCTGGGTGCTGTACCTTCAACCACAAAGGCCAGTTCAATGGATCCTTGGAGTCGCCAGATGGCTGTGGGTCTAAAGCTTGCCCCTCTTCCACTACTACGTGCAAATCCTGTTTCCCACCAGCAAGGTATTCACCGAGATGAACAATGGAGTCAGCCTTCGCCATCGTCAGTGACTCCTATCAGTATCGGGCAGAGACCTGTCAGCGAGCAGACACATGCTGCATTACTTATGTCGCCATGTAGAGACAGTCTTTTTTCGAAATGGTCCAGATTGCCTTTGTACGTCTTATTCGCACGAGATTGGTTCTACGCTCACAGAAAGACAGCTGTGAGCAGCAAGACGTTGGCTATTCGGGCCGACATTCCTCACAAGTCCAAAGAAACCACTGAAACAGCAACCGATGGCCATCTGCATTGGTGGGAGGTTTTTGCATGTGCATACTATGAATGACATCCTCCGTATGGGTCTCAGAAAAGCAGGCCGGATTCGGGTACAGACAGTCCACGGGGACAATGGAGCGAAAGGTCCCGCCGTGAGTGATCGAAGTAAAAGTAGCAAGTGATGTCGTAATCAGGAAGTCTTTGTCTTTCCGCACCGGAAATATACCTCTTGCGCAGTCTGTCAGTGAGCTGGTGCGGGGAACCTTGCTACATACACTTACCGCGCTATTGTTGATAACGAACTTGTTCGCGGAATCAGAGTTCAAGTGGGAGGTATTTCAACATCCCGTTCATGGTCAGCTGCGTGTATAGTAGAATGCAGGCATAAGATGTCAGTGGATCCTGTAGCGACGTCGTCTCCCAAATTTCTCACCTATGCTATTCCTGTAAACGAGCCCTCCAGCGAGCTCCATTGAACATCAGAGCCACGACGGGTACAAAAACGACGAGTCCGAGCAGCGCGAACATCAAGAACTCGAACTGGTACCCAATCCGGTTCCCGAGATCAACGGCGTAGAACGCGAATGTCATCCCGAACTCTTGCCGAAGAACATTGAAGAGCTGGGATATCTGCGACGGGCGAGTCAGCATCTTTGCGCAGATGGCGAAGGAAAGACAAGGGAAAAGTGGTCTCTGACCTCGCTTGCCTGTGTCTTGTAGCAGTCGATGGAATAGGTGTAGCACGTTGTCTAGGAGGAACCCGATCAATCGGATATGCTGGCGGTCTTTCATGGCGCGTTCGGCTCACCGTGATCACCTGGATCCCGAAGCATGCGATGCCCATGCCCATCAGCGCACCCGCCCAGTGGACGCCAGCGTTGGCGATACAAAAGCCATAGATAAGCAGCCCCACCTAGCATGAGGGCGTTCAGTGACATACGCCAAAGTATCATAGATGGGAAGCGCTTACGGGGACCAGAATTGCACCTGTCCAGATCGCGTGTAGCCGAACTTCGGCGTAGACCTGACCGTCTGGGCGCTTTTTCATCTCGCGCTTAACGATGGCGTCGACGACCATGCCTGCCGCCAGCTGGGGTGTGAAAACGTATGAGTCAGCGTGGAATATTGTGGAGAAAAACTGGCGAGGGTCCACGTTACCTCGCCCAAACACCCGCCAATCAGTAACGCGAGACCATAAGCGAGACCCGTCTGCAAGACGGTGAAGTTGAAACGGGCCTTGAAGATCGCAGCCACGGTCACGGCTACGGCGCAATGAGTCCTGAATCGCCGTCATGCTGGACATGCAAGATGGCGTACCGGGTAAAATACTCGCAAAACCGTATTGGACGCCATAGTATACTGCGGGGAACAAGACGCTCGGATACCGCGCCATCTTGAGGGACGGTACGACGAACGCATCGAGGCGCAGGTGCTTCCCAGGATAACGGCTCCACGGTCGAAGGCAGGAGATATAGACCTTCCACGTCAGAGGGCCGGGATGCTGGCGGGCCTCATCTTGCGCTTTCGACGATGGTTGACGGACGTACAGGGTCTCAGGAAGGCAGAGCGTGATGGTCAGGAGCATGAACGCGTTGAATATGGCGGCAAACTTGAAACACCCTGCGGTAAGTGATCAATTTGTGCTAACAACGCGATGAAACTCGAGGTCGTACATCTCCATCCAAGGAACTGGCCTAAGAGTCCGCCAATAATTGGTGCGAGGTGGCTTCCGTTAGTGAGCATGACCGCCCAGAACCCCATCGCCCGGCCCCTGGCGCGCGATTATTAGCGCCACGAATAATGGGAAAACCGAGTACAATCAGCTACTAACCTCTGATGGAGGAAGAACAGGTCCACGACTGTCACCGCTCCGAGCGTCTGCGCGGCCGGAAAGAGTCCATTGAAGACGCGTGCAACGAGCAGCTGCGAAAAGTTCTTGGTGTACGCGCACCCTAAGGCAGAGCAGAAGCCCAAGACGGTGGTGAAAAGGTAGACGGGGCGGCGGCCGTAGGCATTTGCTAGAGGAACCCAGATGAACGGGCCAATTCCGTTAATCGCGATGGGAATCGTCCTATGGTATCAGGAAGCGGCGTTCAGGTCGAGATCAGGTTCAGGAGGTGGAAGAAAAGCACGTACGTTTGATAGGATGCCACGACGACGTCAATGCCGAACTCCTCAGCTAAGGGTACATACGCAGGGTTGATGATGGCGACGTTCAACGACCCGAGTGCTGCAAGAATAGACACCTGCACCAAGATCGCAATCTGAAAGAGGACACAGGTTTCAACTTCGAGAAGGGAAGGGGCGCTCAATGCCAGACGCACCTTCAACCATAATGGCCAGTTGAGCGGGTCCTTGGGGTCATCGGAAGGCAGAGGATCCAATGTTCGTACTTCGTTCTCGACTGCCGGCGGGCCATCCTGTTGCTCGCCGACTGGGGTAGTATCGATGAGTTCAATATTGGCCTTGTCCATCGGTCCTCTAGCTTCAGTGTTGTACTGTCGAGGAGAAGCATCCTGAGATATTTGCAAGCAAACCTGGCGGTCTGCATGGTATCCTCGTGAGATGACACGGCCCGGGCCGCCCGTTTTCATAGTTGGTCCAATGACCTCCGGAGCTCATCGCACGGGGTGGTTCTCGGCTCCCAAGGTAGGCTATCAGTGGAATAGGCTTGTATATGCTGTTTGGTCATCAAGTTTAAACGAGCTGTCTAAAAATAGCAACTTTAGCCCAAACATATCACGCTGATGAGTGGATCTCGAAACCGTACTGATTGGTGGTGTGTAACCTCCCTTGACATTCTCGAGCTAGTCCCGGTGTTCCTTGCCCTGCCTCCATATAGTTTTTCGAAAGCTTGTCGGCGAGTAGACGAGGCGTGACGGCTGCGTTGAACTCCCAGGACGAGGCGGCCATGGTGGTCCCATGATCGCGGTTCTCCCAGAGTGGCGGTAGGTAGGTAGGTAGGTAGTATGAACCGGCGCGGTCCCAATACCGGCCGGGCCGGGTTGTGCAGCCCAAAGTTGCTCTTCTCTTCTCATCCTCCACCCGCTTGTGTTCTCATCGTTATGCAGCACCCTATCGTCGGCATGACCATCACCCATGTCGATCCGCAGGCTTTGCTTTACGTGCTCTCGCATCCCAAGGAGTCAGAGACCGAGTTCCATGACTGGTACAACAACGAACACGGACCGGCTAGATTGTGCCTCCCGTATTTCAGTAACGGGTACCGATACAAGGCCAACGACGGTCAGACTCCGGAATGGCTAGCCACATACGACATCGAAGACGTCAACAAACTGGAGGAGGAGTCATATAAGCAGCTCAGGGAGTCACGCTCAGAGCGGGAGACCCGTGTTATTGAACAAGAAATAGAGATCCTCGACAGGAGAATGTACACACTGGTATCGTCAAGAGGAACGGCGGTGCCGGAGCCTGGGTCAATACTCGTTGCGGTGGCTATAGACGTTGAAAACGAACACGAAGAGGATTTCGACCGATGGTATGAAGAGGTACAAACTATCCGCGTTTCCTTTCCTTACCCCCTCTCATCGACAAAACAGGAACACATTGACCTATTATCTCAAGTGCCTGGCTGGCAGCGCACCCGTAGATTCAAGCTCTTCTCGGCAACTGGTGAAGGTACCCCAGCACTCAAGCACCTCGCCCTTCACGACTACCGCGCCCACAACGGCCTTGATGGGCCAGAGCACGCCCGCGCGACATCGACACCCTGGCGCACGCGGGTCATGAATACCGTGCGCGCGTCGTACCGCCGTACCTACGCACTTTCCTACATCTTCTCCCCGGGCGCGCGCGACCTCAGCACGTCCCCCGTAATCGACTCCATCGTCCCGTCGCACGACGGTACCAGCCTTCACTACCTTCTCGAAGGAAACCCGGATCCCGACGCGCCAACGCTCGTCTTCTCCAACTCGCTCATGACGGACCTGCGCATGTGGGACGCGCTCGTGGACCTCATAAAGGCGCAATTTCCACAGTACCGCCTCCTGCGCTACGACACGCGCGGCCACGGACGCTCCATGCTGCTACCGGACGTACCCGCAGATTTTGACGCCCTAGCCGACGACATCGCGGCGCTGCTCCGCTCCATTCGTGTCTCCAAAGCGCATGCGGTCATCGGGGTGAGCATGGGCGGAGTCACTGTGCTCAATTTCGCCTTGCGCCACCCTGACAGGTTGAATTGTTTCGTCGCGGCGGACTGCAATGTCGCCTCCTCACCGGCAAACAGCAAGGCCTGGGCGGAGCGCGTCCAGCTCGCAGAGGAGCGGGGAATGTCGGCCCTCGCCGACTCGACCGTCCAACGGTGGTTCACTCCCTCTTCCGTATCCACGTCGCCCCCCGCCTTGGATGACGTGCGCCGTCAAATCTCAGAGACTCCACTGGCAGGGTTCAAGAGCGGAGCCGGCGCACTATCGGACTACGGCCTGAGAGGGAGGCTGGGCGAGCTTCAGGTACCTGGTTTGTTCGTGGTAGGGGCTGAAGATGGCGCGTTGCCGGCGGCCATGGGGGAGTACGTCGCGAGTGTGCCTACATCCGTCGGGCTGGTGCAGATACCGGAGACGGGTCATCTGCCGATGGTGGAGAAGCCCGCAGTGTTTTTAGACGCGATCCGGCCCTTTTTAGTCGCTCAAACCTGAAATGCGCACCTCAGGTCGTGTGCAGAAAATCCATCAGGGCGCTAGGTATACTCGCATAGCATGATCAATTTTGATGACCATTGATCCTCACATTCCGAGACTGTCGCATTGGAGCAACCACACGATGTATATCCGTCGCAGGTCGCCAACACTGCTCGGAACGAGTTGTAGGTCTTGCGAACGCTGGATATTCATTTACATCATCAACCTTGCCCTACACTGAGGTGAGCGTGCGGACTGCTGGCTCTCAGTCGGTACTGAACTGGGCATCTCGACCGGTAACCCTCTAGGATCACGACCAATGCACAGCAGGTGCAAAGCCGCGCGAGGTTCATCGACTAGCAACTTTCTGACTGGCCTGCATTCTCCCGGACATATCATTGCTTACATCTTACGCACAGCATAGCAAAGCCGCTTCCCGGATGTTGACTTCAGCTCGGCGCTTCTGCCCGATTTGTGAAACCGTGCGCCTGAGCAGACGATTCTAGACATGCCTTTTGAGGATATCATATGTGCCAATGCTGCCAGCTCACACGGCGAAAGCTCGTTTAAGAATCTCAGACCAACTGGATGTTTGACAAAGATTGGCACTCTTGCTCTGTGCCCAGCATGCGCAGCTAGATCCGATGGTGTGGCAGGTAACAGTGTTGGGATTTCGGCATCGCCATTTGTAATGCCTTTGGGGGTTTTTGGCTTCTCTTGCTTGTGACTAGTCGACACCCTCTGCAGAAGGCTGCAAGACGAGGTTCTTGCGGAGTATGAACGCCGCTCGAAGGCGGACATGAGCGCAACCTAGGATCCGGATCAATCCCCGCCGTGATGACGGACGTAAGTTAACCGACCAAGCGCCTTGCAAGCATATAAAAGGTGAGATGCATTAACACAGAGGAGCAAGTTCCATCCAACTCAAACGCTCCCTAGACAGTCTCGAAACTCGCCTCTCACTACCGCCATGCAGTTCAAGACCATGCTCGCTGTGACCCTCGCCGCCATTGCCCCCGCCATCGTCACCGCCCAGTCCTGCGCTGAGGCGGCGCGTTTCGGTGTTGCCACTGCGAACCCTTCGACTGCCGCTCCCGGTGACGTGAGCTCATACCAAGCTTCTCCGCTCCCGAACCGAATCTCTGACACTTCGTTCCCAACAGGATGTCACCATCACCGCGGACTTCACCTGCTCCTTCAGCCGCGGCATCGTCCCTGAGTGGGTTGAGTACAAGCTCGAGGTGGTGCAGAACAACAACGGATTCGAGGCCCCGATCCTGCTCGCGCGGCACCAGTTTGCGGGCACCTCCGCTTCTCCCTTCGACGTGACCAATGTGACGGTACGCATCGGTCGATTGGGCGTAGGGAGCGAGCTGAGCTGACTAACGCGCTTAACAGATCCCTCACGCCTCCTACGTCGATGGCGCGACTTACACCCCGATCATGTACATCATCTACCCTACCTCGGGTACCGATGGTAGCCCGGTGGACGTTCAGGGTGGCGTCAACGTTAACCTCAAGGTTCAGACGTCGTCCTAAGGGACTTCGAAGCGAGAGGACTCGGGATTTTTCCAGAACAATCATCCACATTCCCTCAGTTTACACACCGTACATTGCATGCTTTAATGGAGATACTTAATCGAAACTTGCATGTCAGATATCACGGTTCCGTCTACGGAAGACGTGAATGTTCTTAAGGCGGTGTTCGGTTCACCGGTGACTCAAGTGAATCACCTGTCTTTTGCGACCCAAAGCTACTAATTATGGCATGTGTGTCTCACAGTGTTACTCTATCTGGAAGTTTTACCAGACTCAACTGAGACCTGATTTGCCTTTTTTGGTATTAAATCAGGGTGACTTACCTCAGTCACCTTGAACCGAACACCGCCTAAGCGTCCAACCACGTTGTTGGCTGTTAACACGGGTTCGATATGACGAGAATGTTGCTACGGTAATGCGCCGTGATACCGTAACATCGGCTCTTTTGATCTCGCTCGGCGTCAGCATTGTCTGACTGATCTTCGTCCTTGTCTGTATTATCTTTGACATTATCTTCGCGGAAGCCGTCCAGGAATGCACCATCGACTGCATCGAATCAAGTCTTGGTCGTCTTCAGCTGCCTCATCCCTTGTTACTAACGCGCGACGGGCGGAGACGTGATATATCGGGTTTCCCGCTGGACACGGCGCAACGCTTCACAAACTGCGATGGCGGGGCACGGGACAAAAAACACGACGGTATTTTCTGGGAGTAAAAACGCCGGAGGAGAGACGGGATTAGAGCGAAGTTCTTCCGGTTCGCCGCCGGGAGGCGCCCATGTAAAGGAGGTTCATGGCTTCCGATGACAATGGCGCGGCACTCTTCCAGACCCGCTAACAAGACCACTACGGGTCCACCAGATACGGCCTCGCGGAGCTTTGCGAACGGCACAGGGAGAAGGACATGTTCTTGGCCGGGCAACTTTCGGATCTGAACCATCAGCTGCTCAAACCCCTCGCTCCGGGTCCGACGCAGCGCAGCATCCTTTTCGATTGACAAGGGCCGACCGGAGTCCACAATTACCAGACCCTCGAGCGCGCGGGCCAGTGTTCGAAGTAGGCCTGACAGTTCCTCAAGCAAGTCATCGAAAGGCGTGCGCAGACGCAGCGCCTGGGCCCTAAACACGGCACGATCTTGCTCCAAGAGTTCGGCCGCGGGGTCCAGCTTGCCTAGGTGGGCTGCCCGGATCGCGGCATCCATGGCGATTTGCCGTGAGTCCTGGAGGGCCGCGAGGCGCTTTTCAAGGCTAAAACCGCACCAGAGCAACCCACGGTATGATGGCAATAGCACGAATGTACACATCCAGCAAGCCCTCAGAAAGAGTAACCTCGTCTGGCCTTGTGGCCTTCAGCGAGCGCGGGACGGCGTGGTACAGTAGCTGCAGGTGGTGGCGCGCGTGTAGAAGGCGAAGACGCATCCGACCAA
Source organism: Punctularia strigosozonata HHB-11173 SS5 (assembly GCF_000264995.1). Taxonomy (NCBI): domain Eukaryota; kingdom Fungi; phylum Basidiomycota; class Agaricomycetes; order Corticiales; family Punctulariaceae; genus Punctularia; species Punctularia strigosozonata. Next base: position 432,020 of record NW_006767446.1, on the reverse strand, counting down.
AGGAATAGTCGAGCGCAGCGGCGAAGTACTGGATAGCAGCGGCCGGGTCCTATAAAAGAGGGCATTCTCAAGTGGCGGGGTTCCGGTGAAATCCAATTCCATATCTTCTGGCCCGGTGCCTGCGTCCACGTTAGCTAGAGAACGCGTGAGAGATTGGCATACACTTCACGAGTAAAGCATGATCATGGCTTCCTGGCCCCGAATTTGCCAGGCGGCCCACCCAGCCGTCACCGTCTCGGTTTATTCGGCTGTCTTACGCGGGAGCTGTGGTCGGGGGCGGAAAGCTGTAATGGTCAGACGACCCATACGTATTCATTTGCCCACGCCTACGTTGACGGTATCTGGCGACGGCACCACCGTCTTCATTTTTCGATAGACCTATCAAATATGGGTTCATCAGTGCTTATGCGGAGATAGCTGGCTTTGCCTACTAGTGATATCTATGGCGCCTCAGCTGAGCGTGCGCTCTTCTCCCTCGATCTCGGTAAGCGTGAAGCGGGATACAACGAACGACGAAACTGAAGACTGAATGAGAAACTGAGGCCCGAGCTTGATGTTCCCGCCCCTCATGTATTGTTGGAATCGTAGTTCAACGAGCGTTTTTCCACAAACGCAGTGATCCAGGTCTTGTAGCGTAGGATAGTGGGAAACTGTACAAGGTGAGGAAACTTTCCACAATCTTGCACGCCTGCCGCCCGGGAGTATGAGGAAACTGTCAGTGCTCGCAACGTGGTCATCGGCTTTTCTGCGATATCGGCATCGACATAGAGCATCGTATAAACATGACGGAGGCTATGAGAACTGGCGTCAAAGCCCGTGGTACTAGAGCTCGAGCGGTGAAACTAAGAACTGGCCCCTGGGCGCACTGATACGTGGCTGTTGTCGACCGACACTGACGCTACGTAACGCTGTGAAACACAGCATACTTACTGTGCCTGCCCGCCGTTGCGGTGATGCACTTGCGGCCGGGCGCTTTACCGCTCTAATACCCACCACATTCACCCTCATACGTCGTCTACCGAGGGTCAACTACGAACGACCATGGACGACCCAGCAACGACATCCGGTAATGCGAATAAAGCAGCGCCCTCAGCGACGGCGGTCACGGCGACCACCGCTGCGGGCACCGACATGTCCTTCAGTCAGCCAGCCCAGGTACCTCAAGATCAGGAGGTGACGTGCACTGTCGTATCTGCACCCACAAGCTACTTCTCTGACTCATGAATCCAGGATAACATATTCTATGCGGCCCAGCGCGGTGACGTCGACACCATTCGCTCCTTGATCGAGTCCGGACGCGCATCCGCCACCGACCGCGACGAGCAAAACATCACGCCGCTGCACTGGGCGGCCATCAACGCCCAGATCGGCGCATGCCGCTACCTGCTCGAACAAGGCGCCGAAGTCGATGCGCTCGGCGGCGACCTCGTCGCGACCCCGATGCAGTGGGCCGCGCGGAACGGCTACCTCTACGTGATCCAGCTGCTCATTCAGCACGGCGCGGACCCGAATATATGCGATGCGCAGGGCTACAACACGCTCCATCTCGTCACGCACTCAAGCTCGATCATGCCGCTGTTATACCTCCTCCACCAGCCGATCAACGTCGACGTACGGGACTCGCAAGGCCACACCAGCCTTATGTGGGCAGCATACCAGGGCGACGCGCTCAGCGTCGACCTCTTGCTCAAGCACGGCGCCAACCCGAACACGCGGGACGATTCCGGGCTCACGCCGCTCCATTGGGCCGTCGTGAGAGGGAACAGGGTTTGCATCCGGCGGTTGATTGAGAAGGGTTCGGACGTGAATGCGAAGGATAATGAGGGCCGGACGGCGAGGGACATGGCGGTGGAGCTGAAGAGCTTGGGAGCGTGGAGGCGGGCGTTGGAGGAGGGTGGTATGACCGAGGATGGAACGAAGAAAGCTCGGCCGCTCAGCGATGTATGCTCTCCCAACCTTACCGGCATACGGCACCAACTAACCCTCCGTTCTCTAGCGCAACACGAAAGTCGTCATCTTCCTCATCCCGACAGTATTTCTCTATATAATCTTCATGACTGTTACGATTCTCCCATGGTATACCGGCATCATACTTGCAATGGCCGAGTTCTTTGGCATGCACCACGTCAGTACTTTGGTTTGAGCGCTACTATGTTTTAACATTCCTTTTCCAGATTGTATCGCGCGTTCTCCTCAACAACCATTCCTACACGAACGAAGTTACGCAAAGCCCCTACTTCGCTGGCATCATCTTTGGCTCCATGGTCTGGGTAGCGTACTGCTGGCTGACCCGTTTGGTTCAAGGTAAAACGAGAAACGAACGTTTCATGTCAGCTTGCTCAAATCTACCATTTCCTGCAGAAACGGAATACCATGCGCTAGCGCATCTCATCTTTGCGCTCTCCTTTGGCCTCAGCTCATATAACTTCTTCCGTTCAGTTACGCTTGACCCAGGCTCGTGCCCGAAACCGTCCAGCGATGCGGAGCTGAAATCGGTGAGGCGATCCGTCCCCGTAGTTTACGAGGGTCATGCTCATCGGATTGTTACATGCGCAGATCATCGAGGACCTCGCCTCCGAAGGACGTCTGAACGGGCAAACCTTTTGCATCAACTGTATGGCACGCCGTCCGTTGAGATCGAAGCATTGCCGTATCTGCGACAAGTGTGTTGCCCGGCATGATCAGTAGGTCACCCCTCATACCGAATTTCATCATCTCATCACGTTTCTCCCTCAGTCATTGCCCATGGACCTGGAACTGTGGTATGTTTCCGCTCCACTGACCCTCTCATCTTCTCTGAGAATATTTCTAGTCGGCTCCAACAACCACAGACACTTCGTCATATTTGTGACTACCCTCGTCCTTGGCATAATCACCTTCGACTACCTCGCCTTCTCCTGTAAGTCAAGACTTTCTGACCTTTGGACGATACGCTCACGTCGACTTCAGACTTCGGCACCATCCCGCTCGGCGACCCCAATTCCGTCTCGCCAGCATGCCTTTTCCCCACCAACCTCTGCGCCATCACTGCATACGACACGTTCTTTTTCGCCGTCACTGCCTGGGCGACACTCCAACTCTCCTGGACCGTCGTCCTCCTCGCCTCTCAATACTGGCAAATCGCGCGCCAAATGACGACGCTCGAAGTGTCCAACCTCGGACGGTACGGCTTCATGGGCGGCCGCGGCGGCGCGAGTCTTGCGGGCCAGATGGGCCACCGGCACGGCGGGCACGCTGGGCAGGAGCAGCTCGTCGGCGAGGACAGCGTCGACGGCGGGCTGAGCGGGCACGCCCACGCCCACTCGCATAAGCACTCGCACGGCCTCTGCGGCGGCGGCTTCCTGATGCAGATCCTCGGCTTTGACCGGTTCACGAAGGGCAAGGCCGCGGACGGGCTCGCGCGCGCGGGCACGGCCGCGAACCCGTTCGACCTCGGGCTCATCGGGAACTGCAAGGACTTCTGGACGGCCGGGCGCGAGCTTGGGGTCGAGTACGAGAGGTTGTACGACGTCCCGCTTGAGGGATTCCGCGAGGCGAAGCGTCGGCGCGAGCGCGAGGAGGCGGAGGAGGACCATGGTGTTGGGTCGAGGAAGACCACGCGGAAGAGCTGGGTGATGGGCTTTGGCTTGGGCCGGGGCAGCAGCCGGGCGGGTTACGAGCCCGTGAGCCAGGTTTGAGGTTTATCATGTACGAGTACGATTATAGTATTTGTGAAGGGTTTGCATGGACGCTGTGACATAATGATCGAAATGTTTTTTTTCTTGGAACGGGCTGAGCATCGCGTCAGGCAAAATATGTTGAAATGCACGGCACTCGCTCTCTAGCGTAGAGACCGGTAAGACGTCAAAACGCCAGCCCATGGCGGGGCTCGAACCCGCAACTTTCAGATGATTGCTGACCAGGTAGGCCTTAAAAGTCTGACACTCTAGCCAATTGAGTTACACGGGCCTTCCCAGAGGCAACGTATTACTAATATGTGATCTATTCCCATCTGTAAACACGTCAAAGCAGCTGGCATGGGAGCAGTGATCAGTAGACTCCAGCCTCGTAAGTATGTGGTTGCTCGACGTTCCTTCATATTCACATCATATTCCCATGTGAATATACGTCGCCCATCGGCGTACAGGTACACCGTCCTCTCGCAGCCTGCGAACAGCGGAATCAAGCGCAAAGGGTATACAGTCATCATCATAGTGCGGATAATTTTTTGCGAGCTCTTCATAAATGAAGCTGGCGACTGTCGGCCCGTCCTCGTCACCCATTGACCTGCGTCAGACTTGAATATCACGTTTTCAGAGCGATGCCAGCGCCAACTCACCACAAGGTACCGACCACGCTCGGTACTCCCGAGAAAATCATGGCTGCGGTCAGGTGGATCGCCTCGTCCGGCTGCTGGCGATCTGCGGCGGCACTATCGCAAGCGGCGAGGAACGCAAAGCGCGCATGCGGAAGATTCAGTTTCATGATGTCGCTGATGGTGAGCTTCTCATTCCGCAACAGAAACCCGCTTGACAGTGGTCGATCACGATTCTGTAAGCCATGGCAAGCGAGATGAATAACCGACGCGTCTTCCATCTGCTTCATAACAGACGCTCTGTCCGCATGTATCTCTGTCCTCAAATTGAGCGATGCAAGTGGGTTGCTGGCCAACTTGTCTCGGATGATGTTTACCTCGCGGAGAGCCTCGGGCAAAGGCGAGTGGCCTTCTGCGTGTGGCTCTGCAACGACGAGAATTTTTCGAATGTGGGATTCGCTTTCTTTCTGCCTTGCGGCTATGAGACTTGATAGGCTCGGAATGTACGACGAAACCGCGAAGTCGCTCAGAAATGTGGGCGAGGGTTTCATTGTCCCTGCAGCATGCACCGGCAGCGACGCGAAGGCACCGGCGCAGCACCACCATATTCTGGGTCGCGCGACATACGACTTGCATTTCTTGAAGCTGTCATTAGGTCTTGGTGCTCTCAAAACTAGAGAAAAACGCACCTGTAAGCGGAGCCGAATGAGAACCGGTTGCACCACATTGAGCCACAGGGACTCCATGAGATCATTCTCGTCTCGCATAGGCACCTCTGCCTTGACAATCCCTAATCTCGACTTACGCGGTCCTTGTGTATGTCTGGAGGGAGCTTGGCCGTTTGCAACCACGTCATCGACCAGTGTCATCAAATCCCTCCAGAAACGGGTGGTGAAGCCTGCCAGAGAAACGGGCTCCACACCACTGCCCGGGCTTCTCATGATAATTGCAGACGATCCATAGCGCTCGCTGGAGATGAGGAGGACGACAGGCCCGCGTGCGGTGACTTCAGCGAGCTGATCGAAGGAGTACGGCAACAAAAAGTTATCGAAACCGGGGTATGTCCGAACTTGTCTCAGCAGCTCTTGGAATTTCTGGTGTAATACGCGTTGCTGGATAGTTCGTTCCGCCCCTGATGCATCCGTGCACGGCACGTGGGAGTGGAATATCTCGAGACCTTTGGCAGCCTGGATGATCTGTTCCGCGAGGCTCGCCGGAACGCCTTCGAACGACGCGCGAAGCTGGAGCATTTGCGCCCAAAATACTGACCGACTCTTCTCAAGCATTCGTACCGCCTCTTCCGGCTGCGACGCTGCCAACGCGCAGCCCGCTGCCTCGCATGACACGGAAGCGAACTTGCTCTTCATCGACTCCAACTGCCCCGCGAGGTCCAGGCCGAGATAGATCTGGTGCGGGAGCATGTCCACGGCGCGTCGATACGCCTTCAGCGCCATCTCCACGGACCCGGATTTCTCTCCGGCCGCCGTCCATCTCTGTGCTGCTGCGAAGCGGCGAAGATAGGACGTATGAGGGTCATCGGCGGCGCATTGGAAGCAGTCCATGGCATACGTCCAGTCGTTCGGATCTTGCGACCGCATATATCGCGCGTGGACAAGCTGAGCGATATTTCCAAGTGCCCAAGATCTCAAGCCATGTCCGACGGGGTACCTCGTCTCGAGGAGAGCCTCGAAACATCGAACAATGTCATCCAGTTCTGCGATAGACCATATCGAACTAACCACGAGTCGCTTGCCCAGGGCATACAAGGCGTAGGGATGGTCGTGGTGATCTGGCGGGCAGAGGCGGAGTGCTTCCCGGGTCAGATTAATCACCTCTTCTATATCCGTCGGGTCCCGATCGCGTGTCCAACGAGCTTGAAGCGCCTCGGCAAGATTGTGTAGGTGTATGTACCGGTGACTCGCAGTGGGGGGAACGTAGGAGATGCCGCGGCGCTGTAGTGAAATGCTCTCGTCTAGGTCCTTACGATGGGATAGAGAGCAAGTGGATCGCCGAAAGTACGTATACCCGAGCGTGCAGAGAACGGCGTGATATCGTATATGACCCGAAGTGATCAGGGAGAGAGCTTCAAGGCTGGCATCGATGGCTTCGTCGTATACGGCGCTCGTGCATTCTCCATAGTTTTCAGCCAAGCCGAGGGCGAACGCGAGTTGGGTTAACGCCACGCACCTCAAGGGGTGTTTGGGTGACTGTATGAGGAGGGCTCGTCGATATAACAGCCTTTCCTCCTCCCGATATTCCTGTAAATCTTCGACCTCGAACAATATACCGAGTTTCCCCCCGAGCCCGATCAGAAACTCCGGTATTTGTCGATGACCGGGGGGGACTTTCTCGAGGATCAAACGCGCTAAACGGACTGACTCTTGAATATCCTTCGGTTTGCCACCCGAGTAGGTAAATAACTGGCGGAGGGCATCCGACAGGCGCGAGGTACAGGTCAAGAATAGGGGGTCGTCGACGCGGATAAGATCGAGCGCCTCGCGAAGGAGGTGGATGGCGCGTTTGACCAAGGGCGCGCCGGTATCCAGGCGATGCAAGAAGATAAGAGCCTGTGCAAGGTCGGCAAGAGACTCCACATAGTCATGGCTCTGCGATGAAGCAATCGAGAGCGCTTCTTCGTGCAATGAGATGGATGTCTGGATATCATCGGGTCTAGTGAAGACGAAGAATCGAAGGGCATGAACGACACCGAGGGTATTCAGTGCCGCGGGGCGCGGATTTCCACGGAATCGCAGAGAATCCAGGACCCGTCGATGAAGTTCAATGCTCTGTTCTAGATCTTCGACGGATCCATGGCTTTGGTATCGCAGTCTCAGGAGTTCTGCGTATTCGCTGAGCAGCGACAGTGTTGTAGGAGAGCCCGTCGTAGTACGCCATTCCAGAAACAGTTGCCATTGTAAGATTGCCGTTTCTAGCTCCGTATCTCTAACTCCAATCAATTCAGCAATCAAAATCACTCAAGGATGTCATACCATTGCATACTCAGCGAGACTGAATCGATAGGTCAACAGGCGTATTGTAATCCCTGCACAGTCAGTGTACCCGACGTTGTCTGAGCCCATCACGGGAGAAGCGGCCTGTCAAACAGAGCATCGGTATAAGATAGTTCTAGTAATCCATTGGCCATCGCTCACTCGGCTCTGGATACTAACACGAGGGGGATCATCGGCGGAGGAGTCAAAGAGCGGGTTTTCGGTGTCGTCGTAAGCTGGTAGCTGATAAGGAGGTTTCCACCCGTTACTGAGCCCTGGTCAACCGGCCCAGTGACCTGAGTATGGTAAGAAGACTACGCCACATATAGGAATGTGCTCATAAGTTAACATGCAGACAGCGTGAGGAAGCGAGGAGAGCATGCGTCTAATTGCCGCCAATGAATTGAACGCGCCATGTGATTGCGTGAGAGGATTACTACGGGTCCACATCCGTTTCACTGCTGTCCGCTCTCCTTCAATTCTTGCTCAAACCTTTATTGGCTTCACACATAGATAGCCATGTACATGGTCAGTCATAATCTGAAGTCATTAAGAGCACGGCGCAAAACTCATTCTGCCAAAAAGATGCCGGTCAGAAATCTATTAATAAGCCCTGTGTATCGGCCTGCTCGATTTGCGTAGACTGCTCCCCTCACTCGGATAATTAAATATCTCGGATATATTGAGATGATACCCCTACTCTGATGTGTACAAGTATTAAATTATCAGAGGTGCTGTGGGATGCTTGAGGCGGGCGAGAAGGGTGTTTCACATCAGGTGAAAGTCGCCAAGGTCCATAGTAGCAGTCGATCGTATACCTGCGCGATCTCTGGAACAGGACAGAAACAGGAACTAGAAACGTGTACAGTCGCTAGAGTAGTCATAAAAGCGCACTATCGCAGCGTGTCGACCCGAGGTCGGACTTGAACTCGCTTCGCGCGGTCCCAAACCGATTCCCCTTCTCCCAAAACCATATCGTCCCACTCTTCTTTCATCGTTCGCATATGCGGAAGGATGTACACCCTCTTTCGCTTGTCGTTGGCGGCAAAGTCCTGCAGCATCTCCCAGTCTGTCGTCTTGTGTACCCCTGCCCGCCCCTTCTTGAACAGCCTCTTCGGCCACTTCGGTGCCTCCTCGCGCTGATACGCGCTCGCGGCCGTCCATTCGTCCGGCTCGGAGACGGGGCGCTCGGAGGGGTCCGGCACGTGCACGCACACGACGAGCATCTGCAGCGCGGGGTAGGTCTCGAGGGTTGTGCGGAGGGCGTCGAGGAAGCCGGGGATGGCGACGGGATAGATGCGGTAGACGGCGAGGTGGGTGAGCTTTCGGAACGCTTCGCGAAACGGGTGGTAGGGGACGTGCATCCAGACGATCATGTCGTCCGAGGCGTACAGATGCGTGACGGACGCGACGGTGACGGGCACGTGGAGCACCTGGGAGAGGTCGAACCTGGGGCCGCAGTGGGTGCGCCGGAGCATGAGCGTCGTGATGCGCGGGCCGTCGACCTGCTGCTGATCGACCTTGGCGGGGTCCAGCTTGGGGACGCCGAACGGTGGCGCGCCGTCTGCTTGGAGGACTTCGGGCGGGATGCGCGCGCGGACGTGGTCGGCGAGGTGGCGCGAAAAGTAGTAGAACGCGTGCATGTCCATCGCGAGGGCGCGCAGGTTGGAGAAGGCCGGGCCGATGCAGGGCGCGTGGAGGTAGAAGTCACGCGGGTCGCGTCTCGGGAGGTCGGCGTACCAGAAGGAGGTGATAAGGCGGGAGAGGGGCGCGAAACCCTCGTTAGGCGATCGGCTGTGGACGAAGGATTGGAGCTGGGCCGGGGAGGTGATCTGTAGCGCCCGGTAGGCGAGGGGCTCGGCGATGGATTTGAAGAGGCGCGAGATGAGGCAGAGGCGGCAGGCGGTCTTCTGGTCGCGGTAGCAGGCGCGTTCGATTATCATCGCGATGAGCTCGATGGGGAGGACTGGTGTAGGCCTCCGGTAGACGCATAACTGGCGTGTTTTGACTTGCCGAGTTTGCTTGCGTATGCGCAATCTCTCGGCTACATCGGCGTCGGCGTCGGGTTCTTCCTCGGTTTCGGTTTCAGCGCCTGTGTCCACTTCGTGTACAAGCGGAAGAGCAGCGGTGGCGCTTCGACGAGGCGCCGTGAGGTGAAGTTGTCGTTTAGCCGCTGAGAGAGTTCTGTCGTGAAGAAGGGGAGCGTCAGATAACGGGGTGCTGAGTAGGTCAACGACAGTCGGTTGATGACGACGCACCTCCGGATAGGCCGCTCGGCCCGTATTCTGAGGATCTTGGACATGTCACCGGTAGATTTTTTCATCGTGCCGGTAGTGCCACTCGAAGAGGATGAAGGGGCGTTGCGCGTTGCGGGGACAGTGAGAGACGAGGGTCAAGTGCGCGCGTGCGTTGGTATTTATTTAGGCGCCGACAATGCAAGGTCCTCCGAGAGCCACAAGGTCACAACTCCGACGACGCGATCGTTGGCCACTGGACTATAATGATGCGTGTCGTCCGCAACGCGATGAGTACAAAAATTGCAGAGTACCACGAATGGCACCTTTCATCTCAGCCGCTGTGAGATGAAGCTAATTGTGGTTCTTTGTGCGTATGATGCGGTGGACCCACAAATCCGCGTTCAGTAGCCAGGTGGCCTGGTGGATCACGGGATCGCGACCAGTTCTCCGCGGGCTGCGACTCGGCGAGCGACGTCAACGGACGGAAACTCTCTGGAATTCGCCGCCTACATACTTTCCATCTTCCACGGCATCTTGATGTATAGCGCCTGCGCCCGCAGAAACCGCAGTCTGTGATGCGAGGTGTACTCGTATCTTGCTGATTGCGCCTGCCGAAAGGTTGCGTCAGCATCCTATGACCACCCGAAGACGCACTTAAATCCCCAAACGATGACGAAGTTTTGCAACGAATAGCACACCAACATGAGGTCTGTTCGAACATTCTCAACACCCTCGCTGTTCGCGCTGACCTTACTGCCCAGCAACACAGATTCTAAGACTGCCTCCGTCGTTATCCACGGCTTCTCCAAGCCCAGCGCGAACATCCCCAGCGCCTCCGGGTACTGCCAAAAACTCGAGACATTCCTCCGCGCGGTCGGATCGCCGTCCTACGAGCTCGCGGACGCCGTCCCGTTCACCGCGCCCAAGGGCAAACTCCCCTGGGCCACGATCACCACCCCGGGCTCCAGCCAGGTCATCCCCGACTCGCACTACATTGTTCGCCACCTGATCGCCAGTGGCCTCTCCCCGGATCCGGACGCATCCCTGACGCCCGCCGAGCGTGCCGATTCGCGCGCGTGGCAGGCGTGGGTCGAGGAGCTCGTTTACCCCGCCGTGGTGAGCACGCGCTGGCTCCGGCCCGCCAACTACGCGATAGTGAAGCACGAGCTGAGCGCGCCCGCGCCGGTGAAGCCGGTCATCGCGTGGATCATCTATCGCCGCATCAAGACGGGGCTGACGGGCCACGGCGTCGCGCGGCACTCGGACGAGGAGGTGGACGTGCTGCTGAAGGAGTACGTGGACGCGTTGGACGCCAGGCTCTCGGCGGCCAAGTCGGAGTTCTTCCATGGGGGAGAGGAGCCGACGATGGTGGACATCGTGACTTGGTCGTTCCTCGTCAACTCCCTCGCGTTGCAGTCCAATCCGGAGTTCAACGTTCTCATATTGGGCAAGCCGCGCTTGATGCGGTACGTGGTGGCGCTCGCGAAGAAGTGGTTCCCAGAGTACGAGTCCATCATCAAGTTGGGAACATGAGGGGAACTCGTGGTTGGCTGACTTACAGTCCATCAGACGTCCTCTATACCCGTGTATTCACGCACTTGCAAATGGGATTATTCTTCTTCGCGATGTTGTTTTTCTGCTTGTTGTGTATAGGCTACAGCAAATCAATGTTTGATCAATGTCAGTGGTTGCCGGACCGCCATGAGACAATCGGATGACCTCATCACCTCAACGCCTGCCGTGCTGTGGGATGTTGTTTCTGCTCCAGCCTCTGTCCTGCGACGACCTATGTCCCCCTCCGTCGACTACAACGGCGGCATCCTCAGACCCAACCCGAACAGCAACGACGATCCAGCACCAACAGCCGCCTCCCACTCTGTACACAACGATGAACGGCCTACGAGCACTCGCCGGCCGTCCACGAGGGCGTCCCAGGGAGGAAGAGGAGACCACCGCTGTTGCGGCATCGTCGCCGAGTCCGCCCGGGCTGCACGACAGCGGAGATACGCGCGGCAGAAGAAGCAGCCCTGGATCGTGCTCAAGTTGGCCGTGTTCATAACCGTGGTACGGATGTCGCTATGATTACTGCGGCGAGATAGGAATGACGCTCACGCAGCAACGGTTCTTCTTTTTCTTTTTCTTCGAAAGGGCATCATGGTGTATGCGTGCTACGTATACATTGGAAGGTTCTGCGTTCCTATGATACATCGGAGTTCCGGAGCGTTAGGCTCGAGGTCCGAAGGAAGTGAGTATTAGATAGCCTTCGGTGCGGATCCCCGGAGCTGATATCCGCGCGATCGAAGTTGCGTTTCTCGTCGTTGTATGCCCGCTCGCGATTATGATGTTCTGGAGCTACGCAATGGTACGCTCTCAACCCCTCTTTCTCGAACCTCACTGCAATCCTCACCTCCATCTCCAGGTCGTGTTCACACCGCCAGGCCAGGCCCGCAAAGTCGTGGAGAAGTCGACGCCGCCTTTTGACCTGCCCCCGGAAGACTCTTGGCACACATATGAAGAAGAAGACGGCACCGCGGCGGACGAAGAACGCACCCGCGGCCGCTCGTACGAGCAGATGTCTCGCCAGCCAACCCGATCTTCCATCCCCCACCCCCAGCCCTCCCACACCCGCCAGCTCTCACACTCACACACCCAAAGCCTCACCAGCGATCACACTCTCATGGATCCCTCCGCGCAACATGTCACGCCCGAGAAGCGCATGGGCAGCCCGCCTCCTCCGCCCTCCGACCCCAACGCGGGCGTGCTGCACGCTATACCCGCCGTGGCCTCGCAAGCGGCCCAAACCCAGACGCTATCTCCGCCTCCGCCTGCCCACACGCCTGGATCCAGGCAGGTCCAGCACCAATACCACTATCCCCGGTCGCAGGGGCCGTCGAACTCTGGAAGCTATAGCTATCGACAACCGCCGCTTCCCGGCACTTATAGCCGCCAACCGAGTGATAGGCCTGTCCTTCTGCCAGAGTTCAGATACTGCCAGCGAGACGGCCTGATCAAGCCCTATCGCGCTCATCATTGTCGGCTCTGCGGAACGGTATGCCCTGTTCTCCTCGTTCGCGTATATCTCCGCAGGTTCCGCTTACGCACGGTTTTCTGGTAGTGCATTCTCCGCTATGACCACCACTGCCCCTGGATAGGCCAGTGCGTCGGCGCCTTCAATCACAAGTTTTTCCTCGTCTTCCTCCTTTGGGCCCTTCTGTTCTGTTTGTGGGTGTTCAGTACCCTCCTGGGTATGAACGTGCGACACGGTGACGAGAACGATTCGAACGTGGACGCGCAGCACATCGTCATCATCGCGTTGTACGTTACCTCCCCGCCTGTTTTACCTCGAGCTGACGCAACACGTTTTCTCCCGACGACAGATCTGCGCTATTCTCGCTCTTCACCTCAACTTTACTCGTATCGCACACGCGGCTCATACTGCTCAATATGACGACCGTGGAGCAGCTGATGGCGCACTCGATGCACGAGCGGGAACGCGAGGGGCTGAACATGATGTACGCCTGCTGGGAGTTCCGGTGCGTTCTATTCAATGTAAAGCAAAACGGAGATACTGAGATGGAAGTCTGTGGTGTGTGCAGGGCGAAGAGACGAACGAAGCGGCAATGGGACGAAGAGTGGGGCAGGATTGGCCGCGAAGGCAACCTCTGGTGGCTCGGCAGCATGCGGGCAAACTGGGAGAGCGTCATGGGACCCAGGCCTCTATTCTGGTTCTGTGAGTATTCTAGAATACATGAGGAAGCGTCCGCCCCCCGCCCCGACAGTTCGATCAACCGCTCCTGCTTTTCGCTCCTCGTTGCGGTATGTGTGAGCTGAGCTGACTCTTTTTTTTCGCTATATGATGTAGTACCCGTGGGCAGGCCGACGTACGACGGCATGAACTTCCCGACGAACCCAAGGTTTGACGCGGAGGGCAGGTGGCGCCCGCGAAAGGAATGGCCCCCAGAGCTTCGATAGCGAAGGTGCCCTTCGGTCCTCGCGTTTCTCATCTCCGGTGATCTAGTGGACTGTGTACGATTATTGTTTTGAACAAGTTCCTGTCCGCCGCCTGCAGGCTGCATGCGGGACGGACGGTGATACGTTTGCGGACATGTGGTCCCTCGAGGTTCCCCCTTGCCGCAATGACTTGCTTCGCCGCCCGATATGCCGGCGTGAGTGAATGCTTAGGCTTTAGTTGCGGTTATCGTGCCAAATCACCGTCGCCGCTGCTTCGAGACGGCAGGAATGAATTCTTCGTTGACTATCGAGGTTTCACCGACTCATATGTCATCTGAAGCAGAGCACGCCTTTTGCACCGCCCGGCCCATGCACCCACTCCAGAGCCTAGATAGCCAAACCACGAAGGAACGCCACTCACGAATCCTATCCACTTCCAGTGATGAGACACGCTGGGGTTACAATCCTTGTGAGTAAGTATAGTCAGGTTGTGGCTTGGCGGTGCGGTAATTTACCAGCGGCGCGATCGGTAGAAGACGGTGCCAGAAGCTCCGATTTTCTCTGTACTTACTCAGATCGATCGTTTGGGTTCGCGATCTGGGGAAGAAGGTAGATAGCCATCGCAGGGCTGTGGAATTCCCCCAACTGGCAACCCCGGGGTTAATACTGCGGTCCGCGGTGTCCTGTATACCAGCGTTGCGGCCGAGTGTTGCTCGTGCGGCGAGTGGGACGACGCTCGCGCGCACACCCCGATAGTTGGCGCTCCGAAACGGCGGTGCTCTCGGTATCTGCAGCTTCGTGCCGGGCGCATCTCAGAAGCTCGCGCGGGATGCACCGCGATCATCGAAGATTTGGGGGCAGGTCCCATGCTTGTGTGTGTGTTTGGGATCTCTGCGCGTGTTCAAGGCGTTCCTGCAAGTGCTCTCTGGTACACGGGCCCTCCTTTCGTGGTTTGATTTCCGGGAGAAGAGCTCTGAGAATGGATACTGTCAGGGCGGCCTGGCGTATCGGCTGCCGAACTACCGCCACAGGCTATTGGATGTTCCTTCTGAGCCGGGCTTCAATACGGGCGAATCATTCGATCACGGAATGTAAGTCTCACGTACGCTCAGACGAAACAAGCAAGCTGATTTGCCTAAAGATCCATAGAGACAAATCATCTGCAACCTGAGGAAGTGCTGATGGTGCGGATCCCGGCGGCCAAACCCAGTGGGCGTGCCCTGAAGGCTGGAGAGAAGCGAGGTAGTATGAAGGAATCGATCTCCTCGAAAGCGACCCACCGTCGGGTCCCTGCGTCACGACGTGGGAGAGACGAACGCGCCCTAAATCAAGTGCCGCTACAGGGCTTTCCGATAAAGATCCGTCTCTCGTGGAAGAGGCGAGACAGATATAACGCTGGAGCGAAGACCGCGGGCACGTACGATGATACATCATCATCACCCCCCGAGCTCGAGCTTCGGTACTACCGCAGTGCAACAGCGCCACAACGCTTATGCAGACGCCGCCCTCGTCGTGCATCTGATGAAGTAGAAACATCGCAGTTTGAAGCCCGCGCCGCCCGCACAGAAAACGCCACTCGAAGTCCCTCTGAGCGAGCTTTTTTGCAGCGCTCATCTGATTTGCGACCAGCGCGGAGCGGTCGCGACAAGAAAAGAAGGGTCTCGCAAAAGAAGCAAAGGAACGGAGCCGGGAGAAGAGGTCCCAGGTCGAGGGGCGAATGACAGCCCGAGAGATATATGCAAGGGCCTGGGCCGACGGCAAAGAAGGTCTAGTCCCCTCCCTATAGAAAAGTCATGCGCGAAGTTGCTACAGCAATGGGACGTCCATCGTTGTCGTGCTTGGAAAAAAAAGCCCTCGTCGCCACCCGATGCGCCGCGGCAGGTGGATGACACGGTCGGCGAGCCGCCGTGTCAGAAGTGTGCCAGAACGGGATGGCTCTGGCCACGTCCTCGGTGTCAGGGCTCGTGTCCGCAGAGCGGGCAGGCAGCGTCGGTAAGGCAGCCCATGACGCCTGTTGATGCGAAGTCTGGAAGAGCTTCCATCAAGACCCTGAAGTCTGCAACGGCATCCTGAATCGCGGCCGAACCTGACGCAGCGCAACGAGAACCCGTCCAAACGTGAGATCGTCGCGAGAAAATAGCGTCTCTCTCCGAGCCAATCAAAGCGAATGCCCACCGTGGACAGGTATGCTTGAGTAGCAAGCAGGTGTGCGGGTGTAAACAGCGGAGCCCCAAGAGAAGATCGGACCAAAGCGCGTTTTCCCGTATCGGTGACGGTGGTCTTGTCGTCAGCCAAGCCGCGTAGGCACAACCCGTTGCCGGTTTATACAGCGGAGTCCTGAATTGTGTGACCGGAGCTTGTCTTGGTCTCGGATTTGCGAGCGGCGGGCCGCCATCTGCCATAGATAAAAGAACAATGCCGGGGGGCTTCTCCTTCAATCGGGCCAAAGCATCATGCAGCATGATGCACGATGACGAGATCACATGGGAGCACAGGCGGTTATATGTAAGATGTCCGTGTGTCGATCTCTACGGTAAGAGGCCAGCGAGGTCCATTTGGCGAGTCAGCCGGTCGTTTGCAGTAGAGGGAAAACCTTCGCATATGACGGATGCGAGAGAGCAGACAGCCGCATCTTGGCCGCTCGTATTCTAAAACTTGGGAACCCAGCCCGGAGCCGGATGAGCGTTCTCAAGCTCCGAAGGTACTGGCGTACATGTTCAACCGGGGCTTGGGAACAGCACGGCAGCTATAACGCTTCGAGACGAAGGTGACCTGATCAGAGCAATGCTGAGAAGAAGAAGCCTCGGAAAGCAAGGAACACTCAGCGTCGCGGAAGATGTGTAGCCGTGATGCACCGCGGGAGGAGCAGCGTGGGCGCGGAGTGTTCCGAGGCAGCTTGACGTAAATTCCCCAAAGATACGGTGCCTCAAGCCCGGGAAGACTCCGGATTTGTTTCCGTAACGATCAAGCTGTGCTCGGATGCGAACAGCGCAGCATGACCTCTGCATGGCGAACGGGACGCAAATGGAAAGCAGTGGACAGGTCTCTCGGGTACAAACTTCGCTTTGATTGCCCGGGAAGGAGTTCAATTGTATGTTTGCCGAGAGATCGCACAAAGAACCTGCGTGGATGACCCGAAAAGGGAACGCGGAAGCAGCCAGATTTGGTGAAGGTCGAATCATATGGCTCGGAAAACAGGACGGGTTCTTCGGGACGCTCCTCGTGTCGGTGAGATTTTGGTCTCCTTGTGCTTGACACGCGATGTGCGTGCGCATTGGCAGATATCGCCCGGCACGCCATTCCCACTTGATGCGGCCACTATGAACGTGGTGCTGGCTCTGCGCCGGCGAGTCCGGAATGCTACTGTGTCGCGGTACAATACTATGGCACAGCTGCGACCGGAAAGGCGAAGGGATCCCGGTGCGAGTGCAAAGCGGTGTGTGATCAAATGAAAGCGGAAGCTGACGAATGACCCAAATAGAGTTGGGAGTAAGGGTGCGGTAAGGGGGAAGTTCCCGCGGCTCGCTTAGGTTCATTACGCCGCGTGGACGTAATAGGACGTCCCGCAAAGTCATATATCGTTACTGCCAATACGGCCGCCCAAATGGCTTCGACGTTCTCTCCGGTTGCCTCTTTCCGTCCGTTTCGCACTGTGTCCGCCGGAGATTCTCTGCAATCTCCCATCACGTCTGAACCCGGGCTCGGCTTGTGCTTGAAATCCCATCTGGCCAGATCTTCCGTGGAAACACACATGCACCCCTGGAGACTGGTATATAAGGCCTTGGACAACCATCTCTGCCCGCTTTCTGTTTCCGTGATCTGCCCGAGTGTGTTTGGCTGCCCCGTCCTCGACTATCATCATGGCCAGCGTCCGTCTCCGGCCCGTCAACCAGCAGCCCACATCGCCTTCGTCCACCACATTATCGCAGTCGTCCTCTCCCCGCGAGCTCGCTGATCAATCGCCGGGTCCTTCAGTCATGTTCGCCCCTCCTACGACCCCATCTGGCGGACACCGGCGCCCGCTCTCTCCCGGTACCCTCCGAGGTATTCAGTACCAGGGATCTGGCGCGCATCATCGGCCTGATCATCGCATACCACGACTAGATCTCGATCTCTCCAGTAATGCGAGCCTTGCTTTGAGGGGCTATCCTCCGCCACCCACAGGTACATACAACTTTCGCATTTTTATCCTACGAAGCATCGTGTCCGATCCTATACGCAGGCCATGATCTCATGGCGATGTTTCCTCCATCACCGCCGACGTTCTCGGAGATACGACCCAGTTCGAGCGGTATTTTTTCGCGACAGGAACGCGCTTTCTTTGCTCAAGCCGGGAAGGAGATCGTCCGAGTGCGGGTGGAGGTCGACTACGGCAGAGACGCCATGACCGTGGACCCGACCCAGAGGAACAAGGCGGGCCCTTCCAAACCATCTGGCCCCCAGTGGCCACAGGCACCGTATCCTACCCCAGGCTTGCGCCATTCTCCGCACAACACACCGCCCCAGAAGCCCGCGATGCGCCCGCCAGCGGGTCCAGGCCAACCGCCTCCGCGGCAGATTCAGCTCGCGCATTCGCCGTCCGCGCCGGGCCGCACCCCTGGCACTACGCCGCCATTCGCGCAGAGGACACCGCCCGGAGGGGCGAACTCTTCTCAGACACCATCGCCGGACGATACGTACGACCCTGATGACCCGGACGAAGCCTGGCGACGTCCCATCCCCCACGCCGAGCGCCGCAGAGCGGGCAAGCACACGAAACGTGTATTAAGAACCTAACCCTTCACGCTTCGCGATCACCTCGTGTATCATGTAAGGCATGGTCCGATTTGATTTTCCCTCTCGCCACTGACCGCGGGTGATATCAGATATTCGTCCGAGACGCCCGATTGAAGCATCCATGAATGCTAGAGCTACCTGTCGCACTGTACGCTCACTCAACTAGTTCCCGATCGTGTAATGACCGTAATTCCCGAACGTCCTGCATACCTTCCTCGCTGTCGTCCATTATGATATTGATACAGTCGCCCGCATTATCCGCCATCCACCGAGGCGTTTCCCACCGCTGATTGGGACGTGCGCAGAGATTCTTTCCAGTGGGAAGAATATGCCGGATATCAAAGCCGAGCGTGGGATACATGATCGGCTTCTGAGACAGATCCTATCAGATATAGTTTACCTTGAGGTGCCTTGGATGACAGCTTTTTGACCAGGGGCTTCGGGATGTGGCGGAGTCGGAAGATTCGGCGTGCCATTGCTACGGGAGCGACAAAGCGTTGCGTGTCATAGCACATAACTCATCATCCCTAATCGATAGCACTTGCACGCCAGCGCTATATCTGCAGGGCGCTCCCCACCGATTGTCGGGAGAAGACTGAGGCTTGGGATGATTGCCGTGCATTTTACGTGTCGCGATGTGAATATATCCCACCTTTAGAGCCTACCGCGATCCGCGCACGGGTATAGATAGAGCGTCTCTTGCTCTAGAAGAGATTCTCGCTGACTGCTTTGCTAAACGTCAATCACAAGCACAGAAGGCTGATCAGAATCGCTTACATAGCCTACACGCAGTGACAATCTCCACATCTCCCCGGACACGGTAGCTTGCGAGAAATAGAAGCATGACTAAATGGAGCGAGTTCACCGCGGGGAGTGAGGCATAAATCCGAATATGTATCTCGCTGGGCGGCGCCTTGGGTTTGTGCTACCACCAATATTGCTGCGTGAGGCGCACTTGGCCGCTCGCGACTAAGCATCTGACAACCGGTCATGCTGTCATCATAAATACGCCTGAGTCGTGGGATGCTGAGGGTCTGCGTTAACGTGGTTTGATAAACCTATCATGATCATGGCAGATGAGGCCCCCACGCCAAAGCACCTCGCATTCGGTCATGCTTCGTGGCTGTCGTAAGTTTCATTAGAGTCATGCATACCTTCTTGATGGTGCTAAAACACGAGGACGGCGATAATCGATAGAAAAGGTCCTGATTAAGATGACAAGTCCAAGGCCGTAGGCAGGTCGACCGCTTTGCGGCTATTATTCGAGGGTATGACGACGCGATAAGCCCGAGCTTGTCATAGAACAGATTATGCGCCGCTATTAGATTCATAGAGCACGCATGAGGTATCAAGGCGTTTCCCAAAGCCGGTTTAGACCCATATATCAGCCAAGTGGCTCCACGTTCAGACGTTGCCGTCTTCAGCAACTGGAACCTTCGAAGTCCTCGTTCTCCTCCGCTGTCGGAAAGCGCCAGCCCCACCAAAGAATGAGATAATCCTCGACCCCATCAGAGCCAAAGCGGTACTCTCGAAACCTAGACTCCTTTGGTGATAGTGCTGTTCGAACGGCTCAGGGCTGCGCTTGAAAGAAGGGCTACGATCCAGAACGTCCGAGTACATCGTGGAGAGATACGAGGGCACTGGTCTCAGGACGGGTCGTAGATGCCTGTTCGAGCTTAAGGCAACCTCCATGCAAAGCGTGCTGAACGCCCCGACAAGGGTGAAAGCAAGGGCCAACACGCGGCAAGTATCTTAAGCAGAATTTCCCATGCCGCAATTATCGTCTGGTTCTCACGGTCACTACTCTTCCATCCTCACCGTCACGAACCGCTATTCTAAGAGAATCATCCAGGGGCGAACAACAACAACAATGACTTCCCGACGAAAGATGCCACAAACACATCACTACATTCGCATCGACGTTTCGCCCCCGACGTCCGATGCCCTCGCCCTCCGGAAGCTCATCCAGGACGCGGCGGCCTCTACCTCGGGCCTGGTTCACTCTTCTCATGTCGACGTTCTCTGGGTCGCCGACAGTGGCGATCACGCGGTCCTTCGTACCAACCCTTTGTAAGTCCTCGCTTGTGGTATCTGCCTTCGTTTGTCCCGAACTCTTCCGGACGCCAAAGCGAGCTCAGATCGGAGCGTTCACATGCTTGTATATCATAATGATAATGATGGCCTCCATCGACAGAGAAGCCCAGCAGATCATGGCAGCGATTGCCCTGACACCCCTGAGCCAGAACGCGTCCTCGACCCGGCTGTCGGTCGCGAAGGACTCGCCATTCCTTCCATCCCTCCTCGTGACGGGAACGGATCTATAAGCCAATGCGGGGTTTGATGTGGCC
Source organism: Punctularia strigosozonata HHB-11173 SS5 (assembly GCF_000264995.1). Classification (NCBI taxonomy): domain Eukaryota; kingdom Fungi; phylum Basidiomycota; class Agaricomycetes; order Corticiales; family Punctulariaceae; genus Punctularia; species Punctularia strigosozonata. The sequence goes on along the minus strand of NW_006767446.1, from coordinate 411,424 downwards.
ATCATTATCGGGCTCGGGAACGGTGCCTTGGCTGGACGCGACTGTAGCGAAACATGGATTCGCGCTTGATGTGCTTACAATGGCAAGCGGGTTCTCCGTTGCCCATCCTTCGAGCGCGAAGACAGCAGTGGGAGCGATCGGTCCCACAAGCAGTCAGAATACACACAAGTACACAGCTTCTTGTACATGGCCCAAAACAACAACAGTAACATCACGCGTCTCATCATCTATTCCAGACAGCCCGTCTGTCGCTTTGCATGATCGTCCGTCGCGATAGACCCTTCTTACATGTGTTGCCCGACCCGCGTCGGCGTTTAAGCGCCGCCAGATGCGAGCTTCTCCTTGGCAAATTCGACAAAGTCGTCGATGGTCGATGGCCAGGCGGCTGTAATGCGACGCGATGAGCTCCATGAATGATGCACGTTGCCTCATCCCGTGAAACCCGCCAAACGAGGCAGAGCAAGGGCATGGCGACTCATGAGACGGGATCACGTACCCTCCATGTCGTACTTTTCGAATTTGGAGTCTATGGTCCGCACGAACTCCAAGAACTGCATCAGGTGATATGGGCAGGAAACGTCAGCATGAGAACGCGCTCGTCGGACGGAAGGAGAGACAGCTTCGGAAATGGAAAGCGCGAGGGAGAACCGATTACTCACCATCGTCCAGGTGTCCTTGCTAACGCCCTTTCCTCCCCTTTGCGTGAGGAACTCGAACCACCAGTCGTTGTACTCGGGCTTCCACCCTTCCTCGCCGTCCATGTCCTGGTCGTTGTCGGAGTCCCGCGACCGGATGTGCGCCAGCGCGCCTCCCTGCAGGCCGGTCGGTAGCAGCAGCTGCCAGAACGCGATCGCGGTTTCGATAGCTACATCGTAGGGTTTGGCTCTCCACATTCCCTATCGATTGACGAATGATGACGTACCGAGACTCCTCTGTCCCTCCGCGCGGGCGAAGTCGAAGGTATGGCCGTACACCTTGGCGAAGTAGGCTGGATCCGATCCAAGCTTATCTCGTAACCGGAGCAAGGACGTCTTCATCCCCGCTATGTTATCTGTGCTAGATGCGCATTATGTGCCGCCCGTGAGTACCGGTGTGATCATCGGTGAAGACATGGGTTTATATGAACGGCCACCCTGCCAATTTCGAGCAATGGAAGACGGCACGGAGTGCAGATGTGAATTGGGGGTGATTAAGGAGCGGCATGACTCACCCGATGGCCTTCCAGCCGTCTATCCATCCCTTCTTCTCCCATGTGCCCATCCGCGGGCTCTTCAACTCGTAGGCGATGGCCAAAAGCACGACGTCTTCAGGGTCCACTCCAAGATCCTGGCAGAATCGGATCGTCCCATCGATGCCGATATCGTCCCCGTCCTCCTCTATGCGCGCCACACGTTGCAGATGGTCGGCTCGAGTTCACGCATAGTTCGATAGATAGACTGGGATACGCACCTTTGTACTGATCGAACAGCACGCCGAGCTTGCTCGTCGAAGGACCGGTATCGCGCCTGCCGAACATATTCGGGTCGGTGTAGAACGCGTTCAGAGCGCTATCCAGTTTCTTGTATTTGGTCAGGTAGTTCCGCGCCTCCTTCGGGCTGGATGAGACAAAGCATCGTCGTCAGCAGACCGGCATCGGCAAATCCATCGCGATCCGGATTGTACTGCAATGCGAGCCGGTGGGTCACACTCACGTCGCGGCAGTGAACTCGCAGAATTGCGCGACGCTCTCCTCGAGTGCCCGATCGGCGGCGGATCTCCTGGACTATGCGATACAACGCTTTGGTGTGAGGTCGTGCGCTCGGTGAACAGATGTACTAGTGAGTATACCGACCATGATGGCGAACAGTAGACGAGACGCGGCGAGGACTAAGACGACGTTGAGCAATAATGTAAGGATAGCCACAATGACTCCTGGATTCGTCGATTATCCGCGGTGTTGTGTCGGGTTTGGCTGATCTGAATTGGATCTGGGGCGGAGGTTGCCAACGATGGTAATGGTATGTAATGGGTCGTCTCGCTAGCGCAAGTAAGCTCGTTGATGAGACTCAACGGGGGCGTCCGGGCATGGCGTCACGAACATGCTATATTCACATTGCAGGCTGTAAAGGACCTTGCTACGGGAGCCGACAAAAGCATGGAAATTGCTACAACAATATCCGTTGGACGCATGCATGTACATGCTATACATTGAGGTTGTTGAATTTGTAGGCACGTCAATCCGTGTTGGAGGCCACGCCGATTCGGTCGGCTTTCGACCGCTGAGCAGTAGTTCGTCCCTCCCACCATGGATCCCCCTCCATCCAATTCCCGTCGCGCACGGCCCTTACTCAATTCTCAATGATATCCTTGAAACCCTTCTCGCTCTCGACCTCGCCCGGGATCTCGTCCAGCTACGCGAGCGCATCGTCAACGGACGGCCGTGGAACCATCAGGTTGGTCGAGCTACGCACCCTGTCCAAATCGACGAGGCACTCGCCGATAATCTTCACCGCCTTCAGCAAGTCCTCCTCGGAGATGACCAGCGGGGGCGAGAACCGGATAATGTTCACATGCGTCGGCTTGGCAAGCACACCACGGCTCTTGAGCAGCAGACAGAACTGCCACGCCGTGCGCCCCTTGACGCTCTTCTCCTCGTCAATCACGAGCGCGTTGAACAGACCCCGGCCCCGGACCTCCTTCACGAGCGGCGATGCGATCTTGCGCACCTCCGATCGGAAAAGCTCGCCCAGCCGCTGCGCGCGCGCAGCGAGGTCCTCGTCGACGAGCACCCGGAGCGCGGTCATCGCCACCGCACAGCCCAGCGGGTTGCTACCGAATGGGATTAGCGTCAAAAAAAGACACAAAACACAAAAGGCCCAGATTCATTGCGGAGATGCGGAAGCAAAATGGAGAGATTGGGTTTGGTTGTCGCTTCACTGGATCAAGTGCTCACCCGCCGTAGGTACTTCCGTGCTCGCCGGGCTTGATGCACAGCATGATATCCTTGTCCGCGAGCACTGCGGACACGGGGTAGACTACGCCAGAAACGTCCCGGTGAGCGGAGTGAATTGAACGATTTCGGAGGAAAGTTGACACACCTCCGCCTGAGAGCGCTTTACCGAGAAGGATGATGTCCGGACGAACGTTCTCCCACTCGCAGGCGAGCATCTTACCCGTTCTGCACAATCCCTACAGCGGCGATCCATGTGAATACGCCACATAATGTAAGTCGATAAAAGCGCAGCCGTTACCGTTTGGATTTCGTCGCAGATGAGCAGTACGTTGTGCTTCTTGCACAGATCATGCGCCTTGGCCAGGTAACCTTCCGGTGGCACGACGATTCTGATGAAGATGGCGCTTCAGAGATGCCGACTTGTCTGCGGGACGGAGTAAAACCATACCCTGCTTCGCCTTGAATGGGTTCTACGAGAAACGCAGCGACATGCTTGCCGTGGACAGCCAGCGCTTGCTCGAGATCCTCAAGGACACCGTAGCGGATCGTGTGAGGGCGACCTGTCTGATGCTTTAGCCGACCGCACGTATGCAAATATCAAGAAACCGTACCCTCCGCATCCGAATATGACGGGCCTACGTTGGCGAGATACGGCCCGAACCCGCCGCGAGACTCGGGGTCCGTAGACATGCTGGAGAAAATGATCGTTGAGGTCGGCTGTCTCGTAACAACGACCGACATGCGAGGACGAACCTGATAACACCAAGTGTTCTCCCGTGGAAGTTGCCCGCGGCGCTGAGGATGATCGCCTTGCCCTCCGGAACGCCCTTCTTCTCGTACGCCCACTTGCGCGCGAGCTTGAGGCCGGTCTCTACCGCCTCCGCGCCCGTGTTCATGGGCAGTACCATGTCGTATCCGAACATCTCCGTGACCGTCTTGGCGAAAACTCCGAAAAGCGAGTTGTAGAAGGCGCGCGAGGAGAGCGTGAGCTTCTGGGCTTGCGTGACGAGCGTCTGAACGATGGCGGGATGACAGTGACCTTGGTTGACCGCACTAAAGACAAGAGGAACGTGGTTGAGGATGCCTGTCTTCCTGAGCTGAATAGGAGGTCGACGTACGAGTATGCGGCCAGCATGTCGATGTATTCCTTGCCCTCGGGATCCCATACTTTGGCACCCTGGCCACGCTCAAAGACGACAGGCAATGGATGATAGCTGTACATCATAGCACGATAGGGTCAGTCTCGATTCATAGGCCAGAGAAGGGGGAACGGGCGTGCCAGGGAGATCGCCGCGACGAACAGACGCCGTGTCAATGTTCAAGTCTTGGTCGGTAGCTCATCTGGACACAATGCAAACGGAAACAAGGCAAAAAGGTCTTTCTCAATGGCCGGTCTCGCTTTCTGCCTCCCAATAGCTCGAGGAGGAAAATACTTACTTGTGTGCGCCATGCTCATGCTCTAGGTGGATCACGTCGGCCGAAGTGAGGTGGACGTCGCCGTTCGTCAAAGCGGCTTGACCGTTGGTCGTAGCAGGCATGGTTATATATCTTCTTGAAGATCGGATGAAATACAGCAGAGAAGCAAGATGAAGCTAAGAATGTGAAGCAATGGCATGGATTTCCGGTCGTCGATTTCCGGTGCGCATGAGTGAATGAGCTTGAGAGCGTGTGATGCCATCTGTCAATGACGTCATTGGCCGAGTCGGCATTGACACGTGAGCTGCGTTGACGCTCGTGGCAATTGTAGCTCCGCTCGAAATCTCGTGTCGCGTTCAGCGCGGCCGACGCGGTCGACGCGTTGATCCAACTTCACCATGGACTTCAGCATTGATTCCCTTGACCCTGCATTCGTCGATGAGGCTGCTATGCAGCTTGGCTTGCACGAACTTCTGAACTTCTCTCAGGCTGGAGGATACACGCAGGAGAACTACCCTTTTCCAGGCCACCAGCCCTTGGAGTACTTAGGACCTGCATTCGACTGCAACAACATGGAGTTAGAGACAGGTGGAATCCTTATAGAACAAGGTGAGTTAGCCCACTATAGTCATTGAGCCTGCGAAATCTGAACTAGTTGAATCAAGCCGCCAATCCCCAGGCCAATAGCCGGGCTATCCAACCTCAAAGCCCGAAGTCTGCGCTTTTCGAGGAAGAACTCACGCACGCTGAAGCTGTCCTCGTGGAGATCTCCAACCACCAGACGCCGTCGTGCCCGAAGACACCTACCCAGCGTGGCCGTGGTCGTGGTCGCGGACGTGGCCGAGGCCGAGGCCGTGGCCGGTCTGTAACTGTACACGGCGGCGCCCCAGACACGAACTGAGATGTCGTGAACACGAACCAATCCGCCGCGAACACATACGACGACAGAAAGGATGCATACCGCATCACGACAGACACAAATCGTGGCACGACGGGCAAGACCCATGGCGCAAAGGGTGCAAAGGGCATCGCGGCAGGTGCGAAGGGCACTGCGGGGGGTACAGAGGGCATCACGGCGGGTGCGGAGGGCATCACGGCGGGTGCGGAGGGCATCGCGGCAGGTGCGGAGGGCATCGCGGTGGATGCGAAGGGGATCGCGGCGGATGCGAAGGGTGTTGCAGCGGGTGCGAAGGGTCTCGCGATGGGTACCAAAGGAGACACAAAGCCGAAGAAGACGCCAGCGAAAGGTGCCGGGTCTCGCTCACGCAAGAATGCGCGAGCTGGCGGAGAGTCGGACGAGGACATCAAGGAGCTCACTCCGGGTATGCGGGAGCGTGTTACGGCCAGCATGGAAGGGAAGTGGAGCGAAGAGGAGACGAAGATCCTCGTCGACTATATCTGTCGCGAGGAGATCTGGCAGGAATTCAAGATTGAGCGGGGCAGACACTTCATGAAGGTAGGCTGTCTCCTTCTGCATTGTCTGCGAAATCTGATCTCCGCCATACCATCTCAGATCTCGCAGGATTTCTTGAGCAGTCGCAAAACTGCGGAGCAGGTCCAGCGCAAATGGGACCAGCTTTTCGGCCAGTACAAGGCTGCCCGCAGGTTGGAGGAGGAGACTGGCGGAGGCGACGGTGATGAGTCGGATGTCGAAGGCTTGGATGACACGGAGACCGACACAAAACCCGGTCAACCTCTGCGCAGCAAAAGTTCGCAGAGCAAGTGGTCGCGTGCAACACTCGAGGACTTTCGCGAGACTGATATCTATCGCGCCATTGATTCTGTGTATGTATTTACTGCATACGAGATCCTCATACTAACTGTCTCTGTAGGGCTCACGACAGTCCTGAGGTCATTCGCGCACACCCGCTGAATGAAGCCACATCTGTCTCCGATGACGAAGAGTCCGACGAGCGCTGCCGCAAGAGATTACGCCGCGATGCATCGGATGATGACATGCTCAGATCGCTCGTTGCGAGCATCCAAGACCGTGCGAAGGAGAAGACCAAGTACGAGGAGAGAGATCTCCGTCTTCGCGAGGAGCAAGCTAAACGTGAAGCTGAGCTTCATCGTGAGCGCCGACGTGAGCTCCGGCTGCAGAACTGGACAAAGGTTGCTGAATTCCTTTCTTCTCCTGATCCAACTCTGAAGGAGATTGGCAAAGTTATGGCCGAAACACTCAAGAAGGAGGCTGATGCCGATGGTGGGCTCTAGTCTGTTTTGCCTGTTTGTTGATTTTTCTTGCTAGATCCCAAAAGTTAGATGGTATACACTCGTATTTCATTCTAGACTAATCTAGCTTATCTTGCCATACACCGTCTCCTCTATAACATCTGATCCATAAGTAATTTGCGACGCAATAAACCTGAGCGGTAGAGATCATTATCGGTCTCTTCCGCAATCTCATTCTGCCTGAGCCGCCGCAGGTGGCGTGTGACACGAGGCTCTTCATCAGCATTGAAGTCACTGATGCGTGTTGGGTCATCCCCAAATAAAGTCAAGATGTTGTGTGAAACCATAAGTGCCTCAATGGTGCAGTTGATGCGACGAAGATCACGCCCTGGAATGGTGCGCAGGTAGGGAAAGCGGCCCTTGAGCTGTCCAAAGGTGTGTTCAATAACAATTCGTCTTGATGACAACCGCTGGTTCCAGCGTTTGCGGCGGGTCGACTCGATTGGATCTGTGGTGAGGTCGGGGTCTGCAAATGGGCGGATAGTATACATTGACAATGGATAACCTTTACCCTGTGTCAGTAATGATATCAAAGCAGAACTAGGTCCATACCTTTGTCAACCATGATAAACTCGTCATCTTGGAAGTATTCATCGCGACGTAGCCACAAACGAGATTGTTTGAAGATTGTTGCATCGGTGAGGCATCCAGGCCAGCCAAGCTTGTAGCTAATAATGAGACCTTCATGATCACAGATTGCTTGTATTGAGAGCTGATAATCTTGTGAGCACAAGACCGAGTAAAAGATCTGTTACTCACAGCGTAGAACTTTTTTCTGCACCAGTATGAGTAAGGGTTTTGAAGTGGGCGGTTGACCAGTCTCAGTAGAGAGCCATCACCGACACCAATACATCCCGGAAAGCCCCACTTGGACATGTACTCCTTGATTTGTTCACGTCGTTGCATGTTTGGCCAGCTAAGATACTCCGGTTTGAGGTGTCGAAGTGCTCTTGTGACACGGCTGAAATATAGGAAGCTACTTCCTTCTGCAACACCGATAACATCACCGGTTCGAGCTGCTGTCATGCCACCAGTTTGTATATAGAATGCGGCCATTTGGAATTTGACAGGACGCTGAGGCCTGAAACGAGTCCCTTCAAAGACGGGATCATCCTTGATGAGATCATGAATATGCCAGAAGGCAGCACGGGACATGCTATTGAAGGGACTGTGAGTGATTTCATCCTCACCTGGGTCTTATCCTAGCTCACCGCATCCAGCTTACGAAACCGACGTTCGCT
>NW_006767446.1:358668-403247 GCF_000264995.1 Punctularia strigosozonata HHB-11173 SS5 | reverse complement strand
CTGAATATAGGAAGCTACTTCCTTCTGCAACACCGATAACATCACCGGTTCGAGCTGCTGTCATGCCACCAGTTTGTATATAGAATGCGGCCATTTGGAATTTGACAGGACGCTGAGGCCTGAAACGAGTCCCTTCAAAGACGGGATCATCCTTGATGAGATCATGAATATGCCAGAAGGCAGCACGGGACATGCTATTGAAGGGACTGTGAGTGATTTCATCCTCACCTGGGTCTTATCCTAGCTCACCGCATCCAGCTTCGAAACCGACGTTCGCTGAAGCCTTCCAGCAGAAGCTGAAAGAACTCCTCAACTTGAGGTGCCTTGTATGGACCCCTTCTACCCCAACGGCCACCGCGTTCATAGTTCTTTTTGGTGTTGATGGACAGGACAAGCATGGCTGCAGCGTCCAGCTCATCCATCTCGTCTTCTGCTTCTGCAAACATTCCGCATGTGACAGCAAATAGCCGCTTCCAATAAGGGATGCTTTTGTTGGCTTTGCTCCGGCGAACATGGACGCGTGTTCGGGCCATGGTCAGTGAGACAGAACGCGACCGCGTCGACCGCGCTGAACGCGACGCAAATTTCGCGCGGAGCTCTAATTGCCACGAGCGTCAACGCAGCTCACGTGTCAATGCCGACTCGGCCAGTGACGTCATTGACAGATGGCATCACACGCTCTCAAGCTCATTCACTCATGCGCACCGGAAATCGACGACCGGAAATCCATTATTGAGTAGGACTTATATGACCGGACGGATCAAACAGAGGTTGTGTGAAAAAGCAGATATTGCTTTCCTTACGTAATGGTCATCATAGGCCCAAGCTGGATCATGATTGTCGATTTCAGCTTTCAGAGTCCTCAAACCGAGTGAGAGGAGTGTGATATTGCTCATTCTTTTGACGACCCACAACCCGACCCATCATACTTTTGTTGAACCTGGTGCTGTCGATACTGAATTGTTGGCTTGGCCGTTCGGTGAACATGCACCTCGTCACGATGTTTACTCAATATGATCGCCCTCCGATAGTGTATCGAGTGATGAACGACGAGCACGGCCCTGGCGTCCCTGGAAGGAAGGAGCCCAGAATCCTTGCGTGGCAAGGGAGCGCGTATGCCGACGAGCAAATGCGCTATGAGCAGCATGTGCGCTGTAAGTGTGCTGAGCCTGACAACAAGGTCTTCAGGTTCATCGCCGGCCTTGACTAGACAGACTCGTCGCGTGTATATAACGCCATTCGCTTGACCTCATGACGATTCGAGAGTCGCATCGCGGCCGGCAATGGGGTTACTCACACTGAGGATTACTCAGATCGTGCGATTGCGGACACATATAAGAACGATGACGTGTGTTCGCAGATCAACTTACACGTTCACCATCCCTATATCTGCTCAGATGGCGAAGAAAGTGACGATCGTAGGCGGGCATGGCAAGGTGAGCCATACCACGTCCTGTGCTACGATCAATATCTCTGATCTGACTTTCCACGACCGCAGGTCTCCCTCCGCCTCACAAAACTGCTCGCGGGTGCACAGAAGTACAGCGTGACCTCCATCATCCGCGACGCGACCCAAGCATCCGACATCCTCGCCGCCGATCCCTCCGCGACTGCGGTCGTCCTCTCCCTAGAAGACTCTCCCGTCTCCGAATTCGCGGAGACCTTCCAGGGTCAGGACGTCGTCGTCTGGAGCGCCGGCGCGGGCGGCAAAGGCGGAGAGGAGCGAACGAAGAAGGTCGACTTTGAGGGCGCGGTGAAGGTGTTCGACGCGATCGAGCAGGTGCAGGGCCCGAAGCCGAGACTGATCCTGGTGTCCGCTGTCGACATCCGCAATCCGGACGTCATCCCTGCACACTACGTGAGTCGCCCCTTTGCCACCCGCGGGGCTTCTGCTGAACGAATCGCATAGACTGAAGAGGATATCGCCCTCTCTAAACGCGTGCGCGGCGCCATCTCCGCGTACATGCATTGGAAGTACGAGGCAGATAAGAACCTTGTGGCTCGTACCGCGTTCGGATGGACGATCCTCCGTCCCGGAGGGCTCACGGACGTTCCCGGCACAGGCAAAGCCTCGATCGGCCGTACACATCTAAGCCCTACTATCTCGGTGCGCCTCGCAGGATAACTAATCGAAATCGCTCTCTGACGTTATCCCTTGCGATCGCAGAGAGACGATGTAGCGCGTGTGTTAGCTCTGCTGATTGACAGGCCGGACGCGAGCGGACTGGCGATCGACCTCGTCGGGGGCGAAACACCCATCGAAGAGGCTCTCGACGCCTTCATCAAGAAGGGCGAAACTGATTGGCTGGGTTGAGGACGCAGTCGGGAATCATAAAAATAAACATCCAGAATCCTGTAACAGTATCAATGGTGATCGTTAGTATGCCGATACCGACGCAGACTACTCGGTATCGATGACGCTATACGCAATAAAGTGTACATGTAGTGTTCCATGCAATTCAGGGAGGTTGACGAGAGAAACGTCGATCAGGCCATTTGTGAGCGGAGGCCAGCTTTGGGCGGCCATACACCGGAGGGATTGCTCAATGTGAATTGATATTCCCAGCTGGATGGCAATGGAAACGGGGTACGCCACTTCATGAGGCTCCGGAGAGATGGCATACGTAAAGAAAAAACTTGCCACGCTCTATGTAGCAGAGTGACTCATTGCTGTGTTCTGTAGGAACGAGACGAGTGCTCTCAGTAGTCTAAGTGGACATACTTCTATGTCCTCGGCGTCAGTTCAATATGTCGGCCCTGAGTGACGAACTCGGTCAGCGGAGTGTAACCAGGATCGCGGTGTGCGATAGAAGTACAGAAGAGAGTAGCATATCGCGGCGAAGATAAGGTGTTGATGCATCTCCACACGCTCGAGAAGCCATCCTCTCTGAGACAGGTTCGGAGACGTAATACAAGAATGTCCAAGGCTAAACGGAACAAATGGGAGGAATCAGCCTGTGAATGTGTGCTACAAAATGCAACGAGGTGCATACGCCCCTTCCGCAGCTGGAACCCGGCAGCAGAGTTCTTGATGTTTTCTTCTAGTTCAGGGCCAAACGGAAGGCGAGTCGCTGCAACCGTGCAATTGGTCCCGTAGCCATGAGCAACTTCACGACCTCCGCACATCACCGGCCAGCGACTCACCCCGGTCAATAGAGCGGAATAACTAAACCGCCCGAGTATAGACCGATTCCAGATGGGGTATCTGAAAAGCCTATGCAGTGTGCCACGACGCTGGCTCGGGATTACGATTACGATAGCCTCTTTGTTACGCCGTCATGAACTCGTCTCGTATTGATGAATTTGGAGCCGCATATAGCCAAGCTAGAAATGGCGTGCACCGTAGACTACCGTAGATGACCTCGCTCCCGAAGCAATGAATCGAGGTGGTCGGTCCTTCATTTCCGTTGACCTGAAAGTTCACTAACCCTCAGTAAAGTTGAGCTTGCGTTGACGTCGGTCAGTTGCATAGACGTTGACGCAGGTCGAAGCGAAGGCAGAAGCTGCGGGAGAGAGAGCGCGGATAGGATCTAAGGGATCCACGACGCCACCAGACAAAAACGGACAATGTCCGGGAGAACTCTGGGGCTTCCAATCTGACAGAGAGTCACGGCTTGGCCTGGGGAGACCGGTGAAACGCTGAACAATGGGCCCGCACGCCACGATGGAATCAATTCGAAAGTCAAGCAACGGCTGCCATGCGCCATACAAGCTTACGCCATACAAGCTTGAGGAGAGCAGAGTGCAGAGGAGTTGGTTTAAAGTGGGATCATAGCATGCCGAGGATCATTGGAACGTCGCGCTGACAGTGCGCTGGACAGGAGCCACCCGCCGACACAGGGGCCGGCAACGCGCGGCAACCCCGATATTTCTCACGGACTACTCCCTCCTCTGCCTGCCTGCAATTTTCTCCCTCTGAAAGTTGTCAGTTTCTGAGTCACTGGGAATCATTGTAACTGTGCCTCAAGGCCATCATTATCCAGCGATTCCTCGAGTTCGATGTGCATGACCATCTCGATATTCTCGAACGTTTTGCTGTATCGTCTACACTCAGCTTGTATTATGTGGTATCCGTATCAAGACCGGCCCTATAAGTCGCGGGATCAACGTGCTATGCAAAACAATTCGGCTCCCAATATTGGGTTCATGACCCGGTACTACAGGCCCTGTGCGGCAATTATATGCTACACCTAAAAAGCCAACAATATGCGACTAAAGCTGTGGCATCCCATATCCGCGTAAAGGTCTCGTTAGTACCTCGTATCCGTATGGTATAATATATTGGGGTGAAGCGTGCGACTCAACGAGCGCTACGGAGGTATTCCCGGTGAAGGAGAGGAAGGATCTATAGCCTACGACATTGCCCCAACTCCCGTTGTCCGTATATGCGCATCACGGAAAGCTTCACGAAGCAAGGTCGCGCGTCCTGCTGGCGCCGCGGCAAAACTGGACGCGGTGCTAACCACGCAAGGTACGCCTTCGTCCTCAGGCAACGCCGATAGAGATTTGCTCCGCAATCGCGTCAAACTTTGCGGTATGATGCTGGGAGGAGCGGCCTGGACATCGAGTTTCCGCCGCGCCCTTTTGCTCCACGTATGGTAAAGACTTGAACCAGCTGAAGGTGGTGTAGCGGGCGACGGACTTGCCGTGACGTGTACGGGGGTCAGGGAGTATAAGCATGGGTATGATGTAGACGCTCTCTCCGTGTTCACAGACAAGCCGCGTTCGCGGGCTTTGGCGGTGTATCTGGGGGAGCGAGAGGGTCCGGCTTGCGATATGAATATGGGCTTGGGAACGGAAAGCGTTGGACTCCTGGACAACCGCGAAAGCGTAGGGCTCCTAGACAGTCGGGAGATAGCTGACGATCTGTCGCGCGAGTGCGCCGTCCATGACGGACTTCGGGCGGGGCGAGGAGAGCTGCAAGCTCCCGCCCCGGTCAGCATCATCGGATACACTAGGTCGTCTGCGCTGATACGCTGTTTGTAGGTTTCAGGAAGCGGCGACGAACAACGCCAGGATGACTGATCAACGAATGAAGGAGGTCGGTAAAACGGGGGAAGGGAACGACGGTAGGGACGCGAGGCGTAAATGTCTTGGAAGTTACGTTCGCTCAAATGATTGGTGCTTGGCCCGCTGGACGTAAGCCAGACGAGAGCCGCGCCGGATATGGCGACCTGAGGAATCAGACGGTTAAAACAAGCACCCTGACGAAGACTTTCACGAGAGTCGTACATCACCGCTGCATATCACAAGACAGAGCCATCCCGGTTCGGCACCTTGAAGAGCCACCATGACGGAGCCGTTCGCGATGAGAGTGGCGGCCTCGATGAGGGTGAATATGAGAGTTCTTCGCAGTATTGCTCGTAAGTCAGGGCTTATGGTTTCCCGCTTCCGCCTGAGCCACCACACGAGGACCCAGACGATCCAAATGTCGATCAAGCCTCTTGCAGGTGGGCCGACGGTGGAGAGTATGCGACCGAATCCAATGATACATGTCGAATCCAGTCGTAAGTACGACACTCGGAGGATGCTCAGGACCGCGGCGAGCGCGAGGTATGCGACGAATATGATGATGTACATGCGGTACAGCGTCGATGCTAGACGCTGCTTGTCTCGGAAAGCCTTCCATAATGTGTACATCCTTTCAAGCAGGAACAGGTATTCGAATATCTATGTAGTCAGACCATGTCAGCGTGAAGATTTGTGCCCGTGAAAAGAAACGAGATCTGACTTTACTCCACAGATATAAGACAATGCATACGTACACGCCCAGAGTGCAGTTCGCCAGGTCGGTTGACAAGCCTGCCCCGAAAATCATGTACGCTGATCCAAAGGCGCACAGCCAGGACAGAACCAAGTCCCCCATAACCAACACCCTGGTAGCCTTGTTGGATGACCATGAGCGCCATGACCATGGCCCAAACGGGAACTCGAGAGGGCGTCGAGCTAAGCAAAACGACAAGACGGACATGCTCAAGAGCAAAAGGAGGCAGACGGTATTCCTCAAGATGGCGGAAGGGAACCTAGTAGCTGGCCCATCCATAGCCTCTCACCGGGCGGAGTGCGAGAGCAGGCGCGAACGGGACAAGGGAAATCAAGAGAAAGGCGTTCTAGCAAGGGCTGCGCTTCGCGAGGGTCTTTGCTAGTCTGAAACTGGGTGGAGTGACTCGCCGATTGATGAGTGACATCTCGCGAGCGGACAGCTGGCGAAGGCGATTAACGAGCTTTTGGGAGATCGGGCAGCGCGGCGATGTGCGGATGTCATCGGCGTGCCACGCTCGTAGCATTAATCAAGCAGAAGTGCGTGCGGATCCGGGTTGGCAACAGAACATGTCGATTCACTTACCAAGAAGAGCGAAGCGGAGACCCCACATGCGTTCCTCAATGACGCGGCGTCTCATCCAGCCTACATGGATCCGTGTAAGAGAAGATTGCTGGATGATTGGAGCACACAGACCTTCCAACAACGTCGGTGTAGGTTAGCGATGGTTAGCGATGGTCGGAGGTTCCGTACCTCTCGGACAAACGCCGCAATGGATGAGGTCAATTCGCGAGTTGACGCCGCTGGCTCGGTTTGCGTGCCGAAACTCGGATTGCCAAAGCTCCGCTTCATTACACCGGGCGTCAATCGTACTACGTGAGATACACTTCAATTTGGCCGCCACTGATGTTCGCCTGGAATAGATAGACGTGCGCGGTCGGAAGTACGACAACGGAGGCGGCAATACATTCGTCAGAGGAGCTTGAGGTTCTCCGTCACAGTCAAACGAGGGGGCGAGTTGGACACTTATACTCGGCAAACCGGCAGCGCGGTACCTACCATTGCATAGTCAATCTCACATACAGCGAAAAGATCGTCTTACGGCAGATGATTGTATGTTTGCTGCCCGGCGGTGACCTTACGTTGTGGGTGAAGTTCGTTCGGACCCGCGCCGACGATGCTTCCATCACGGCTGAGATGCTCGATAGAATTCTTGTGCTGAAGGAAACTATCAGCGGCCCGATGTGAGGCGATAGCGATTGTAGCAAACGTACCAGAAACAGTCTGCGGTAGAAGCAAGTCACAAGCAATTCATCGGGTGGGGTTGTTCGACTGCGAATTGGAGGTGTCTCGCGTTTATAGCGTTTTGAGTGCCGAATGTGATCATAGAGGATGGAATATTGATGGAATTAGCGGCTGAGCAGCCCATACTGTCGTCCACGACCTCACAGCGAGTCGCCTCCTGGATCACCATCGTCTCCTCAGAAGCATGTAGGAGCAAATCGTCCATAACCTCCCCGGAGGCTTTAGACTGCGTTCATGATCGCGAATGCGCGATGAGGAGGAAGTAAGTAGGTAGCGTAAACGCGCTGAAGTGACTGGTCCATTACAAAGGTCAACAATATATTTACCCACGGTCCTTGACCAATCTAGTCGCGTTACTAACGCCACGACTGCTGCACGCTTCAGCGCAGCCGCGATCCGCTATATTGCCTATACCCTCGCGAATATAACTGCGGACTGTGCCTTCTTACAAGACATCTGGCGAGAGCGTTCTATGTCTGATATCCCACTGCATATACTCGGACGAAAATACGGATCTAAAGTCGCGGCATACTCTGCTCTTCCTGGTGACGACGGACTGGACGGCGGTCCTTCTACTGCTTCTAACGAACTCGCCAAGGGGGGACGTAACAACAACGCACAGAGAACTATGCCTATGAGCGCGCGTGCTGCAGCAATAGCCTCGGGATCGCGGCGGAAGAGGGGCAACGAGCGGTACGCCGATGACCCGGAGGAGCAAGCTGGACTGCTGGCCGATGAGGGTGAAGAGAGTGAGGGGGCCTATAGAGAAGATCCGGACCAGGAGGCGAGATCAGTGGAGGAACAACCTGTGAGTAGATCCTGCGCGTTATTGGCGTCGTACTGACAGCCGGGTCCAGCGACCTCCGTCGAGACGCAGTCAATTGAGCAGTAAGGAGAAGGGGAAGGACAAATCGCGAACAGTTCCGTTTCGTCCACCAGGTCCGTGTACCATGTAATGTAATACTCAAACCATATCTGAACTCGTCGTAGACAAGCTGCAGTCACGTTTCCCCCCGAACATCGTTCGGAACCAGAAATATAACGCGTTCACGTTTCTCCCCATCGTATTCTACGAGCAGTTCAAGTTCTTCTTCAACCTATACTTTCTTCTCGTCGCATTATCACAATTCGTACCTGCATTGAAGATCGGTATGCGTCCATCTTGCATATACTCTACGTCCCGTTCCTAACCGTGCTCGGTAGGCTTCATCGCGACCTATGTCGCTCCCCTCGCGTTTGTCCTTGTTGTAACGATGGGCAAAGAGGCGTACGACGACTATTGCCGTTACCTCCGAGATCGCGAAGCGAATTCCACTAAATACTCCATCCTCGCACCACCCTCATCCTCTTCCGCATCACACGTAACCTCTCCCATACCGTTTCCTATGTCCGCCCTCCAATCGGTCCCATCATCCGCACTACGCGTGGGCGACCTCCTGTTACTCGAGAAGAACCAGCGTGTACCGGCGGATATGGTCTTATTGCGCACTAGTGACGCGTCGGGAACCTGCTTCATTCGCACGGACCAGCTAGACGGAGAGACAGACTGGAAGCTACGCGTCGCGGTACCTGCTACCCAAGCTTTACCCAGTGACGAGGCCCTTCTAAGTCTCGAAGGCGAAGTCTATGGTCAGTTTTTACCCTTTCTCGCCCTGACCAAGGTCGTGACCGCTGACGCATTACGCGCTCATCGCAGCCGATCCACCCATCAAGGACATACACACATTCATCGGAACCTTTACGGTTAACACGCCAGCATCCCAGTCCTCTAGCGCCTTCCACCCTCGCGCTCCAAGCACAAGGCATTCGTCCAACTCGCGACAATCGGAGGACACCCGCGAAGATGATGTCCCATTGGTGCCAGTCCCTCAGATATCTCCTTTGACTGCGGAAAACCTTCTATGGGCGAACACGGTCTTGGCAGCAGGATCGGCCATTGGCCTAGTAATTTACACCGGTCCAGAGACTAGGGCAGTCATGAACACGAGCCATCCAAAGACGAAGGTCGGGCTGCTAGATATTGAGATTAATCGACTTGCGAAGGCAAGCGAAGTCCTAACGGGTATATTAGGCTAAGATGAGCTGACAGGATTGGCGCAGATTCTTTGCGCTGTGACGTTCGCCCTATCGCTGGTACTTGTTGCGCTAAACGGTTTCCGGGGATTGTGGTACATTTACGTTTTCCGATTTCTCATTCTCTTCTCGTCCATCATCCCTATCAGGTGCGTCCCGGAACCGTGTGCAGGTCGAACGATATCGCTCAACGCTGTCTCAGCCTTCGCGTCAATCTCGATATGGGGAAGACCGTCTATGCACAACAGATCCAGAACGACCCCGAGATCCCGGGCACCATCGTGCGCACTAGCACGTTACCGGAAGAGCTTGGGCGGATCGAATACCTGCTGAGCGACAAAACGGGAACATTGACTCAGAATGGTGGGTCCCTGCTCTGCTTACAAGTTATGGCCGCGCTCATATATGTTCCCGATGAATAGAGATGGAGATGAAGAAACTGCACATGGGGACCATGTCCTACGGTTTCGACTCCATGGATGAAGTTGCACATCAACTGGCAACGGCCTTCGGAGGCGTTGAGGACGCAGGTCCGAACCGACCAGACATCCACATGCGTCAAAGGACAATCCAGCTTACGACCTGATTTAGGACACAAGCGACACGGATCCACTGTCACGGGTATTCAGTTGGCGACACGAGGCCGACGAGATATGTCTTCCCGAGTCCGGGACGTTGTCCTCAGTTTGGCACTCTGTCATAATGTAGGCATGGCTTCTGCTTCCATTCAGCTTGGTTATGACGTCCACCGCAGGTCACACCAGTCACCAACGACGATGGCACCGTCACTTACCAAGCGTCATCTCCTGATGAGGTCGCGATCGTCCAGTGGACGGCATCCATCGGCCTGACGCTCGTCTTCCGAGATCGTACCCGAATAGAGCTGCAGAACCCTGCGGGCGCCCGTATGGCATTCGAAGTCCTCGAGCTCTTCCCCTTCAGCTCCGAGTCGAAGCGAATGGGAATCGTGGTTCGCGAAGAGTCCACCGGCGAGATCACCTTCATACAGAAGGGGGCCGATGTCGTCATGGCCAAGATCGTGCAGCGGAACGACTGGCTCGAGGAAGAATGCGGTAACATGGCCCGAGAAGGTCTGCGAACACTCGTTGTAGGTCGAAAGCGCATGAGCGACCAGGCGTACGAGGAATTCAAGCGAAGTTACCATGAGGCGAGCGTGCAGCTGGAAGGTCGGAACGAGGCGATGGCGGCGGTTGTGGCTGACGCGCTTGAGCGGGATCTCGAACTTCTGGGTCTGACCGGCGTCGAAGACAAGCTACAGGAGGACGTCAAATCAACACTGGAACTGCTTCGCAATGCAGGAATCAAAATCTGGATGCTGACTGGTGACAAGATCGAGACCGCGACCTGCATTGCTATTTCTACGAAACTTGTCGCGAGGAATCAGTACATCCACCAGGTTGCGAAGCGTACGTCCGCAGTGTTCTCTTCGATAGCACAGTGTTAATGCTCCTTTCAGTCAAGACGCCGGAGGAAGTCCGTCACCAACTGGAGTTTCTCCAGTCCAAGCTGAATTGCTGCCTCGTTATTGATGGCGAATCCCTTCAGGTGATTGCGCATATATTCGCATGCTCCCGGGTCGGCCTGACCAGCTACAATCCAGCTGTGCTTGAACCTGTTTCAGAATGAATTCGTGGAGATCGCCACGAAGCTTTCCGCTGTGGTGGCCTGCCGTTGCTCACCAACGCAAAAAGCTGACGTGGCTCGGTTGATTCGGAGGCATACCAAGAAACGGGTATGTTGCATTGGTGACGGAGGGAACGACGTCAGCATGATTCAAGCAGCGGACGTTGGTAAGTGTTTCTACGTACGATATATCTGCCCTATCCTCATCCTTTCCTCCAAAGGCGTCGGAATCGTCGGGAAAGAGGGCAAGCAAGCATCCTTGGCCGCCGATTTCTCGGTTACCCAGTTCAGTTTCCTCACCAAACTCCTCATGTGGCACGGTCGCAACTCGTATCGACGCTCGGCAAAACTGGCGCAGTTCGTCATCCACCGCGGCCTCATCATCTCCGTCATGCAAGCCGTCTTTTCCGCCATATTCTATTTTGCTCCAATCGCATTGTACCAGGGCTGGCTCATGGCCGGATACGCGACAGTATATACCATGGCGCCGGTCTTCTCCCTTGTCCTGGATAGGGATGTCAACGAAGACCTGGCATTGTTATACCCCGAACTATACAAAGAACTCACCAAGGTCAGTAGGCACTTTGTTTACTCAGAAGCGATACTCACAGAAGGTACAGGGCCGAGCTCTGTCGTATAAGACGTTCTTTATGTGGCTGATGATCAGCGTATACCAAGGTACGTTGGCCGAAGCTTCCCCGGGAACGCTTGCTGACCTCATGCGTTGTCAGGCGCTGCCATCATGATCATGTCCTTAGTGCTATTCGAGAACGAATTTCTGAACATCGTTGCGATTTCCTTCACGGCGCTCATCCTCAACGAGCTCATCATGGTCGCGTTGGAGATCACTACATGGTCAGTTACTCCGTTCGTCGATCGACTGCGCACTCACCCACCTCTCGAACAGGCATATGTACATGGCAATATCAGAAGTCGCGACTCTAATCCTATACGCTGTCAGCATCATCTTCCTTCCGGAATACTTTGGTATGTGCCATCAACGTCAGTTTCGTTTCTCTGTCTGACCACAATCCCCAGATCTCAGCTTCGTGGTTTCCGTGCGGTTCGCATGGAAGGTCGCGGTGATCGTGGCCGTCAGCGCACTTCCGTTGTACATTATCAAGCTCATCAAGAGCCGCGTCGCCCCCGCGGCATACAGTAAACTGTTGTAATGTAGCTTAAACTCGCGAGCCAAATCTTTCAAGCCTTATTCCTTTTCTTTTATCTCGTGAGGCAATCAGCCTGTCAGAGTCGACTGGAGTACAAGCGATGCGATGCGATACGTGAAGTTCGGGCATCTCGCAGCGAGTTACGATAGCAACGGGATGGGGTTATACGATGACAGGGAAAAGAAGAGAAATGCTACGATGCGAATAAGCTAATTGCCGTGATGAGGTGGAGAGGGTGTGAATGGGGTAGAATTAGGGAAAATCGATGTAGGATGCCAGTCCGGGTGCGGGGTCGCGTTGCCCCACATGCCAGGCGGCGGTCGAGGGCCGCCAAAGCCTGGGGGTGCAGCGGGACTCCATGGTACACGAGAAACACCGTCTCCAATGGGAGGCGCGCCGATCGGGCCAGGGGCAGCGCCCCAGCCCTGTCCAACCGCACTCGGGGGAGCTCGCCGAGCGGGTCCCACCACCTCGTCATCGTCTGCGATCAGCGCAGACGAGCCGAGGACGCCCTTCGGGCTGGGAGACCGCCTGACGGGTGAACCGGAGCCTGATCGGTTGGCCATCTCTGCGGAAGGACGGGCAATCGGCGCGGGAATCGGGCGCGATGCGGGCGGGGGGCCGATGGGACCAGGACCCTGCGGAAGCGGTACAGACATGCGTCGCGCACTGGGACCAGGCGCGCCACTTCCTGGAGCCATACCCATGGGTGTCTGCGGGGGGCCAATCGGCGCTATGGGTCCACCGGGTGCCTTCGACGGAGGAGCAATCGGGCCGGGAGGAGGGCCAGGCGCTGGCGCTACCACGCCGCGAGCGTACGGCGGGTCGGGGCCGAAGGGCGGCATTGGCCCTGGAGGTCCGAAGTTGCGCGGGCCCAAAGGTCCAGGGGAAGGGAGGGTAGGAAGTGACTGGCTTATAGGAAACGCGCCGAACGCGGGAGGTGGGGTGTACGGCATCCTCGGCGGCATTCCGGAGCTAGAGGGCGCGACGCCCTCAGGCGAGTAGATCGGAGTCGAGGGGTGCGGGGCGAGCTGGGGAACTTGAGGGGTGATGGGCGTCGGAGGTGTCGAGTTGGTGACGACAACAGGGCGGGGCTGCTGATGGCGAGGAGGCTGCACAGGCGTGTTCAGAGTGCTGGGACCGGCCGAGTTCGCCTTGCTGAGGATCTTCTTGGGAGCCACAGGGGCAGTGGGTGAACGGGGCTGTGATGTCGACGGACCGGCGACAGCCCGAGGAGACGTAGGCTGGCGGTTGGCCGCATTCTGCTTCCGCTGCTGCTGCTGCTGTGCCGCACGCTCGCGCTCGCGCTGCTCCTTGGCCTCCTTCTCCGCCTTCTCCTTGGCCTCCCGTTCCTCCTTCTCCTTCGCCAACTGTCGTTCCCTCGCCTCCCTCGCCTCCTTCTCCTTCTGCTCCTTCTCCCGCTTGACTGCCGCGGCCGCGGCCGCCTTCTCCGCCCGTTCCGCCCTCTCCTTGGCCTCGCGTTCCTCCTTGGCCTTACGCTCCTTCTCCTCACGTTCGCGTCGCTCCGCCTTGGCCTTCTCCTCCTTCTCCTTCCGCTTCCGCTCCTGCTCGGCCTGTCTTTCCTTCTCCTCCGCAATCCGCTTCCGCTTCTCCTCTTCCTTCCGCTGCCTCTCCTCTTCCGCTGCCTTCCGCGCCGCCTCACGCTTCGCCCGCTCCTCCTCACGCTTCTTGCGCTGCTCTTCCTCGATGGCCGCTTGCTTCGCACGCAGAGCAGCTTCTTCCGCTGCCTTCTCCGCTGCCCTAGCAGCGCGCTCCTCCTCCTTCGCAAGCTTCTGCTGACTACGTATCCGCAAACGAGGGTGGATCAGTTTCCAGATAGCCAGGATAGATAACGACGGGTACGCACCGCTTTTTGTCCTTCTTCTTCTGGGACTGCGACTGCTTCTTCATGTCCTTCTCCTTCGCCGCCTTGTCCTCATCCTCCAACTCCCTCAACAACTGCAGCTGCTTCTCCTGCGCCATCTTCTCCCTGTATGCCTGCAGCACCCGCTGCTCGAACATGCGCGCGGCGAAGATGGAGAACATGCGTTTACCCTCCTCCATCTTCTGTTGCTCGGTCATAACCTGCAGATACGTGAGCTGGTGTGTCGAAGTATGAAGCGTCCGTTCACGAACCTCCTCTTCCTCATCGTCTTCGTCGTCTTCGTCATCCTCGTCATCCTCATCGTCAAGGTCGTCCTCGTCGTCCTCATCCTCGCTGTCATCCTCGATGTCTGCGGCTGCCTCCTCCTCCCTCTGCATCCGGCGTTCAGCGAGCTGCTCCATCATCTCCAAGAACTTCTGCCCATCGTTCTTCAGAAGGTCATCCGCGACCGTCAGTATATTGCCTATCCCTAGGCAATTAACACCATCGACAGCGAATTTCGAAGATGAGCCTTACCAGTGACAGTGAGGCTGTTACCGAAGTTGAACAGCCCGTCTCCCCCAGCCTTCCCTTCCGGTTGTCGACGACTTCGAGGCGGCGGTGCCGCTGCCCGACGCCCCCGACTCTTGACCTCCTCCTCCTCCTCGTCCAGATCCTCCTCCTCCTCCTCATCCTCCTCGTCCTCCTCCTCTTCGTCCTCGTACTCGTCATCATAGTCTTCGTCAGGGTCATCCTCCTCGAACTCGCTCTCCGGCTTCACCGGCTTCCGCCCGTTCACCGCCGTCGTGGTCTTCCGCGGCGACGCGATGACGGGCTTGTGCGGATCGACCGGAGCCCCGTTCTTGTCCAGCACGACGCTCCCCGGAAAGGGCCCCGGACCCGGTGGTGGAGGGAGGGTGCCGCCGGACGAGACGTATCGCTGCTGGTAGTTCGCGTACTGCTCTAGCTCATCGTAATAAGCTTCGTACAGTACCTCGAGCTCTTCTTCTATCGCATTCCTGTTGGCGCACGATCGGACGATCACGGATCGCGACGGGGATGGACATGGACGATGGTTCCGATCAAAGCGTCAGCACAAGGGTCCGCACGAGACCAACAACGACGGATGACGAACCGCTTCCGGCCGCACACGGCGCAGCTACAGCTGTGCTTCTGCTGCTCCTTCATCTTCTTCAGGACGGCCTCCTTCTCCACCTTGACCAGATCCCGGCGCTCCTCCTCGCGCAGACCGAGCCAGAACTCCTTGATGCGCTCGCGCTCCTGGGCCGAGTTGGTGTTCCATATCTTGGAGTTGTTCGCCTTGGATGAGCTCTGATTGGCCTGGGCGTTCCGGGTCTTGTTGTGGCCCGATGCGTTCGAGCTCGGCGGGGACGGGTGGTGGTGGGGATGGTTGTGATACGCGTTCGGGTGCGCGGGGGCCTTGGAGGCGGCCCTGGCCGTGCGGGCGGGCGGCGGCGGGTTGGCGGCCGGGGCGGGTGTCTGGGCATAGTTCATCGGCTGTTTGCCCGCCGCGCGCGAGCTCGGGGGAGGATTGGCGGTCGTCGCGGGCGGTCGTGCAGGCGCCGGCATCGTCTGAGGATGAGCATCCCTTGTGACAAATTCTTGGGTCACAGGCGAGGGCATCGTGGGAACAAGCGGCGGAGTTGCGTTCGGCGCGGCGTCTGCCGGAGGCGCGGTCTGTCCTCCCGCCGCCGTCCCGCCGCCGTTCTTCCCCTTCTTTTTCTTCTTTTTCTTGTTGGCCCGCCCCCCGCCCGGCGACGGCTGCGCACCGGGGACGCCGCGGTCCACGCCGTTGTGGGTATGGCCAGCGGAGGGGTGGTGCGGAACCGTGCCTCGCGCAGGCGTGCCGTCGTATTCGACGTCGTGCTCGAACATGTCCTCCTCCAGCTCCTCGTCCTCCGTGTAGTAGTCGTCGTCCGGATAGTCTGCAGCATCGTCACCCATCTCAAATGTGTTCGAGAGCATGATGTCCAAGTAACCCGACACACCATGGGGAGGCAAGTGCCCGTGCTCGGCGAGCAGGCCCTGCGCCGCCGCCGCCTGCTCCACCGCGCGGTTGAAGGCCGGGTTGGAGAAGATGGCGGGATCGAACGGGAGCGAGCTCGGGTACGCGCCCGGCGGGTATCCCGGCGCGCCTTTCGTCGGGCTGCCGTTGCCGCCGCCGCCGCCTTCTGGAGAGCCGTGTGCGGCCTTGAGCCCGGACTGCACCATCTGCTGGGCGATGGCGTACATAGCCTGCGCCTTGATCGCGCTCTCGTCACCGGCTGTCATCGCGGACTGAGAACAGGTGGTCCGTACAAAGTTGCGTATGTGCGCGGGGAGCGCCGCCCAGTACTCGTCGTCGTCCGCCAGCCCCATCCCGCCCTCCGGGTCCGCGTCCATCCGCCGGTAGAGGTCGTCCGCCGTCGCGAGCAGCTCCGCCTGCGCCGCGGCCGCGCTCGCGCTGAGCTTTGCCGTGGCCGCGGCAGACGCGTTAAGGGAGGCGCTGGTAGAGAGGTGAACGGACTCGAGCTCCGGAGAGAGGCCCGTGCGCAGGGCCGGGCTCATCATGGGTTCGAGCGGCGGGGGCATATCTCCTTCATCGTCGTCCTCCTCCTCTTCCTCCGCAGGGTGAGATAGCCCGTTCGCCCCCTTCGACTTTTTCTTCTTTTTCTTCTTTTTGTTGGGCGATGTCCCGTCGACGACCTGCTGGGGCGGCTCCGGTGGCTTCTGCGCGGGCGGTGGAGCGGGCTGCTGCACCACGCGCGGGGGCCGCCGCAAGGGCCCATTCGCGTTAAGCTTGTACGGCTTCGTCGTCATGTCCAACGACGATGGGTCGATCGTGTGCAAGACCGGGTCGACCTGCGGATGTGCAGGCGCGCGACGCTTGAAGATCTATGGTGCTCCCCGAGCTGTGTGGCCGACGTCGCCGATGCCGAGAAACGGGCGGTGAAAGCGAAACCTGCTCGGGGTCGTGTGCAAGGATATTGGGGAATGTCGTGAGATGGACTGCAGAAGGAGATCGTTCGAGGAAAAGAGCACGGATGTGGGCACTGGGTCCGCACAGGCGAGTGAAGGGGCCGCACCGGCCTCGGATTTTGCCGATCGCTGATAACTCCTTATTCCAACCCTCTTACTTAAATTACCGCCGGCATCCATGTGTTTGACCAGCATCACCTCTCTTCGAGCCAATCTGAGATGCACGAAAAACTCCGGGCTGTCCGACGCGGATTCATCTTCTCCAGGTCAATATGCCTACTTCCGCCTTGCAAAAATTGTTAAGAATATTTTACCACCGATGCGGTACCGACGGTCTCCACTGCTCAAACACTCACGATCATGACTCGTTCAGCCTCTCTCCGAGACTGATCATGGTCGCGATCGAGCTTGGGCCGAGCCTCCTGCAAATAAAGCGATACTCAATGCGCGAAGAGAACACGCTTCCTCCCACTTGCATCTTCATGCAACCCCTCTATGATGTTCCCATCGATCAACGCCATTCATCGTGCTTTCTCCAAGTGCACATTGGAGATCTCCATCCCGAGCATGATCATGTCATCCGGCGGCATATATGCGGGCAGTGATACTAGACCGCGCCATGTTTCGGAAGGATCTGCCTACGCGGTGTACGCATACATCCAGGAAACGTGGATCAAGTCGGAGCTCGTAGCAGTTTAACTGGTACACATCGAGGAGACCATGGCTACGACGCATCGACAAGATATCTAACAAGGCGACAAGGTCGTCACACTCCGCCTCCGAATTCCCTCACGTTCATCGTCCGGTTCACGATTCTAGCAGTCAGGGTTGCAAGCCGGGCAAATCCCGATGCAATTCGGGGGCCTGAATCTACGTCAGCACAAGCGGGCGCTAAGTAAGGCCTCATTGGCGGTGAATGGAATGGAGGACTTAACACGGTCTCTTGGGAACCCAAATAGAACAGCAAGCCATAAGTACGTATATCGCGAGCACCGGGGATGGTCCAGCAGTGACTCATTCGCCATGCACCCTTCGTCAGGGTAGCCGAGTCGTCAACTGTCATGTTCATTGCAGATCCATGTCGGAATAACTGAATGGTGGCCGAAAGATGAAGGACAGCCTGATTCTGTGTTTCATGGAGCGATCCATTTCTTCCAGCAGATCTTCCAGAGCAATCATGGAGCGTCTGCGATGTTGATATGAGCCTGCGCATTTGCAACCCTGTGCAATCCGAGAAAATCGCGGTTCCGCGCCGTTCGGAGTGGCCCAAAGTGCAGCGCTTAACATACCTGTCCCGTCGGTGTCAAGGCTTAGCCCGGGTAATGTCGTTGGATGGAGTGAAGCGGCATAGCATAAGATGGAAGAATGGGCCTGCGGGCGGATAAAGGGGTAATCTGTAACCAGATCGCCGGGGTTCCACCCGCTATGTTATGCAACTTTGGGGGGGGGGGGGACTGCAGCTGCAGAGTATTTCATCCCAGCAGCTTCCTTGGGGATTCCAGTCTAAGAATACAGTATATCAAAGGCCATGGACGGTACAACGGCTTTAACACATTTATGATGAGATCAAGCATGACTTTGAGTAGGAACGCTGAGTGTTCAAGCTCAGTATTTGGACTAGCGTTGCCACTGAGAGACTGTCTGACCACTCTGGCAGAACATTGCGTAACGAGGCGAAAAGAGGGAGAAAATGCCGTCCGTGCGGTCGCGGGCACTGACTAGCATTGATAGTAACAGTGCCACGTGACTTATATACCGTGGCTGTCTCGACGCGACCGTGCACTGGCGTCGCTCGGTTTCCCCGAGATGGTCACCTCTCTCTCTTTGTTGCAAGATTCCTGCTACCATCCTGCCGACAAGCCTTTCATGTGCACTTGAACACAACAGATAAAGACTCGTCTAAGTGCAATCTCTCGATCAATTCATGATCGCGTGGTCGGAATACGTTATTGACCTCCGGGGTCCTTGTACCTGGATTCAATCGCCGTTGACCACAATATTCTCGTGAGTGCTTTGAGATCCGTGCTTATCCTACATCAAACTGAAGTAACCTTGATTATAGTCCCCTGCTTCACCTCGTGAAGAACTATGGACTTACGTCGAGCCTTGCTCTCGTGACCAACACCGTCTCGGAAGGGGTGACTATCGCCGATATACAAGGATACGGATGGCAGTCGCCTTACTCTGGAAAGGTCGTTAGAAATCTCTCAGGGACTGTTACCGCTCGAGTATGTTTTGTCGCCACCTTGTTGAACTCGGTGGACGCTGACGAACGCAGGGCCCCAACGGGCTTTGGTTAGCAGGTGACCCTGTTGAAGATCGCAGAGTGTCAACGGGACTGTACGTGTACAGCCCCGCTCTGTCCCGTCAAGCTTCCATAGGGGATGAGATATCGCTGTCGGGTCTCGTCACAGAATACAGAGCTTCGAACCGGCCATCCGACCTTTTCGTCACGGAGCTGGTGGAGCCGACCTCTCTTGAGTTTCTTTCGCGCAACAATGTTGTGGCACCTCTCGTCATTGGGGTAGACCGCGTCCCTCCGTCTGTGTCGCTTTCGGCGCTGGACGATGCTGCGGGGATAGACGGATGGCTAGCGGTACCCAACAATCAAAGCCTGCTCAGCGCGGCGAACGCCACCCTGCGTCCTGAGCTATACGGCCTCGATTTCTGGGAAAGTCTAGAAGGCCGGCTTGTGACCATACCGAACCCCGTTGCGTTGAATTTCGAGGATAGATTTGGCAGTTTCTGGGTGGTGGGCGATTGGGATACGCCAGGTCGGAATGCCAGAGGTGGTTTGACCTTGTCGTTTGGTACGTGACTGTCTCACAGCTCCTCCTAAGTGCTTACTCATGGTCCTTTCTCAGATACGCTCGGTTTGCCGACTGCAAACGCGGACGCCATACTCATCGGTAGGCCGTTAGATCGAGCGAAGAATCCCGCAGTTGCCGTCGGTGCCAAGCTTTCCAACATAACTGGTGTGATACACTACCAGTACGTACGGCATTACTTCGCGCATTCGCTTTTTTGATTCTCTGCTTCTAGGTATGGCTTCTTCTCCTTACTGCCGCTCTCCGCACCCTCGGTTCTGTCCGCGCCACCATACGAACCTCCGGCGTCTTCCCTCGTACCCGATGCCGACCCGTGTTCTCTGATCATAGGTGACTACAACGTGCGTAACCGGCCGTCCTGCAGTACAGACCTCATACCGACCATACCAGGTCGAAAACATGTCGCCTAAATCAGCGCACTTACCCATTGTGGCTGAGCACATCGCCCTCAACCTGCAAGCGCCTTCAATCATGCTTCTCCAAGAGATCCAAGACGACTCTGGGTCTAAGAACGACGGGACGGTGTCCGCTAACGTTACGCTCACGACTCTCGTCGACGCTATCTATGCTGCCAGTAACAGCACGGTGCAGTATGCATTCACAGACGTACCTCCCATCGATAACCATGATGGAGGTCAACCTGGTGGGAACATCAGAGTAGCATACCTGTTCGTGTCTTTTCTGGGCTGTCCTCCGTCCTTGTACTCAATGCGACCCGTGCAGGTACCGTCCCGACAAAGTTGCGTTGGTGCCCGGACCACGCGCAGGCGGGCCCACTGAAGCTAATGCGGTCGTTGCGGACTCCGCGGGCAACGCGGTGCTCAGGTATGCTCGTCTCACGCGCGCCGCATGGCATGGCCCCACCTCGTTCGCTGATACGCGATGCAGATTTAACCCGGGTCGAATCGAACCTTCGTCAGCGGCGTGGAACGACGCGCGCAAACCGCTCGCGGCTCATTGGCAGACGTCTACCGGCGAGCGGTTTTTCACCATCAACGTTCACTTCTCGTCGAAGCGTGGCAGCACTTCGACGCACGGCGACCCGCGTCCTCCCATCAACGGGGCAGTCGAGACCAGGCTTGCTCAGGCTAACATTACTGCTGTATGTGCCACGGTCTCTGCTTCGTATACACTATCTCTGAGAAAGATGGGGTGTCCTCGCAGGCGTTTGTCCGGGACCTGCTCGCCATAGATCCGCAAGCGAGCGTGATTCTTGGTGGAGACATGAACGAGTTTGTTCATGCACGATCCGTATTCGCGTCGTTCACGGACACGCTATACGATATCAATGAAGTTTCCGGAGTAAATCCGGTTCGTCCCCCCGCACCGCCCTTCTGGGTAATTAAATGACGCGTTATTTATCAGGTTGAGCGTTATACATACGCATACGATCAAAATACGGAGGAGTTGGATCATCTTTTCGTCTCACGATCCATTGCCGATCGGGGAACGGAAGTGGAGCACGTCCATGTTAACACCTGGGCGCCCTCGAAGCGAGCGCAGGTGTCCGATCATGACCCAACGCTCTCCAAGATTCGTATATGTACGAATTTACAGAGGTTTCACGGATCCCGTACGTCTGTTTATTACTCGTAATAATACGCAGCTGACCCTTATACTGGCAGTTGGAGGTATTTCGCCAAAGCCTGTGACGGAGCGTCACGGTCAATATCGGACGGATGATGAAGTTTACTCGTCTCTCGCGGCGGCGCGAGCAGCATCTTGCGACGCCCAGCGGAAAGCTTGCATATCTTACGCGCGGAGTCATGAAGGTGTTACGCGTCTGGGATGCATTGGCCAAGAAGCGCGATGCCTAACCCGTGTCGTGGCATAGTGACATAGCTGGCCGAGCAATAGCTCCATTACTGTCATTAGGAACGCCAATCTGACCCTACTCGCTCGTTGCTCCGTTCTCACAGAGTCGCATGCGTGAAGCAATGATCAGGGTGGAGGCCTTAGATCCGCAGTTAATCGCAGTCATAGTTATCCTGTGCCATGATCATCTCAGCAGCTTCTTTCGTTCGCTTTCTCTCAACGAAGTCTCGACCTGGGGTATTTGTGCCACACCAGCGCGATGGAGCTCGTACGTGGTATGTTATCACGTATCAAGAGCGGCTATCATATTGCTGACAGAGAGACATAGGCAGCGACATCACCCGTTCCATGGATATGTTCCGTCCAGGAATGACATGCGCTTACACCAACACCCACAACATCTTTCCAAGCTTGGAACGCTCGCGGCATGTCAGTGTCTAGCATCGCGATGTCGCCTGCACACAGAACAGCTTCTAGCGACCCTATGCCCGCCAAATGTCCGCTGGACGATCAGGCTTTGCCGCGCCACAAGATCTGCTGTGATGGCCGTCCCTGGGCGTCCCTCCATTCGGTGTCACCTAAAACTCTCCTGCCAAAGCACTGACCGGTCAATATGGTCTGGACCCATTGATAGGACGGAAGCTTCTCACGAACTTCTTTCTTTATAATATTGGCTGAGCGGAGGTAAAACGTACTCTTCTTCCGGGATCTCCCACCTCCGGTGGAGGATTGAATTGATGACTATACGAACTCGATCGGCACTTGAATGAGCTCTTGACACCTATTATTTTCCGCTCGTATTCTACAAGCTAGCGCTCGGCGAGACGAACGACGGCGGCAACACAATGTAGCTATGCGAGATCAGGAGTTACGCAGGGCGAACTTCTGAGATTCTTTCTGTGCACCAATAATAACCGGTACGCCAGTAGCATTTTTACTACCTCTGCATGTTATACTGACTCAATGTGAACTTTAATTGTCAGCACCTGCAAGATTGAGCTCCCGAACAGGGTGTGCAGTAAGAGAGCATTCAGTTTCGTGGGGATGACATTGATCTATTTCAGGGATACTTCCCGATGGCGGGAACGTAGAATCATATAATTCAGCCGGCAATCTGGAAGTCCGCATAGCAAATTAAACACCGTGTGCGTAACTCTCGAGGGTGTCCTCAATATGTAAAGTCTCGTTGACTGTCGTCGACTTGTTCTCCTACTTCACCCCTCTCCTACTTCACCCCCTCACGCGCTAACCCTGCTGGATGACCCTTATACGCACTCTATAGCCACCCGACGCGCTGGCAAACTCATGCCATTTGACCTATCGGCGATACGGGAAGCGAACGTAGAGAGGGCCTGCCAGCGTACGTCATGCCGTGCTTCGCGCTCCTTGTTTATACGCAAGCTGATCGAGATCCAGTATCTGCATTCATAATAGTACTGTATGAGTACGGTACGTACATGAAGGCCAGGGGCAATCCACATGGTCCCTCACTGTCGACGCTCTGAAGTTCACCAGCTGTCGGACGAGGTTAGTCATACAATTCTCTCACAAGGTATTACCTTCGTGGCGCTCTGAACCTTGCGAATCAGGTCGACTTCTTTTGGGTGAGAGCATTTTCCCTCTCCGCATTCCTTCAGAGTGCCGATGGGATCATCTCGGGCACGCGCGTACAGAACAAGCGGTGGTCGCTCGGCAAAACCCTGTTCATATGGGTGCGTACCTATTCAGTACCTTATCGCTGCGAGCAACATGCGATACCCCCGCAGAGCCGGTACTACAGCCTGTAAGTGGAAGGTAACCTGGAAGAAGACTCGAGGCAGCTCACATCGATGCTCCAGTGCATACAATCTGTGCGTCCATGCCTCGACCTCGTGGTCATGCGACGTCGGCTGACATTCCCTTGCTCTGCATCTAGTGCAAGCAGCATCGGTGCGCTCAGAGCCACCTCATCTTCGCAAATGTTCAATTCTTGTCCCTCTAGTTTTCTTAAACCCTCATCCGTCATTCAAGGTACGGCATTCCATCGGAGGCACAAAGCACGGCTTAACATAGCTTTCCGGTGTTTCAGACGTACGTAACTCGGATCTTTCTTTGTCATATGCCGTCGGCCTGCTGAACAGGATCATACGACAATCCCTGAAGATGTTCGTCCTACAATCAATATCTTCAATTTAGTCAAGTAACTCATACTTCCTAGGTTTGAACTATTTCATTTGGGACACCGTAGGCCTGTGTTTGCAAGTGATCAGTACTCACTGTGGGCGAGCTCTGTTATCTTGAGTGGCTATCATCTGATTCAACGAACAGTGATCCTCGAGCTACGGTTATGGGCCATGTACGGGAGCACTAAGAAAGTTGCCACATTCTTCTGTCTGCTTACTGCGATGGAGGCTGTTGGTTATGGAGTAATTTTCTCCAAGCATCCTATGGGTTTAACGTGTAGGTCATTATGGCCTTTCGAACCTCAGGAATCGGAGCTAAATAAGCTATAGTGACCAACAATCCTGCTCCTGAAGTATTCGTATGCGCAGACGCTGACGTGCGCCATGGACACCTCATTGCATATGGCTGGACGATTGGGGTATCGGTGGACAGCATCCTTCTGGGGTTCACTCTGTACAAAACCTTTCAGCACTCGAGGGAAGGTAGGATGGAAGGTGGTCTAATGCAGCTGCTCACGCGAGACCAGACGCTGTTCTTCTTCCCGTACGTCGTCCCTTGCCATGCAACGATCGACAGGTGCTCACTTTATGACAGGATTCTGGGCATTTTCGTCACGAACCAGGTGATCTGGCTGGTTAACCACGTAAGCAGCGCTTTGCACACGCTCGTCATGCGCTGATTTATATTCATACGTAGACGACCATCAACGAGGTGGCCACCGGATATGCCGTCGGACTATCTGCAGTCCTCGCCCACCGCCTCATGATATCTGTTCGGGTGTCGTACTACTCAAAGACGGAATGCTCGAATATATCTGGGATGCTCCCCAGTATCCGATTCGAGCATGGCCATGAGACGACCCGTACTCGTCTCACGAACTTCGAGGAGCAGCAAGTCCGCACTCGTCGCGACATAGTCGAAATGGACCAGTTCAACGACCAGCAGGGCGTGTAGCACGACACCGTACTCACACGGACACGTTTTTTACGAATCCTTCGCCCACGTAGCATTCAGGAAGATTAGCATATTCATTATCACACGCATTCATTGTACGTTAGTATAGTATACCACCTCATGTAGTTGATACGAACGATGCGAAGAAGGCAAGCATCCTGGCATGTATATATGCTTAAGGAGTCGAGTAGTCGCGTCATTTTGTCAGCAAAATCGCTACGTGTATATCTGTACATTCGATGTTGCAGGGAGCACACAAATATGGTAGGCAGAATATAATAGATGGTGGATGAGGGTAAGGTCCGAAAAGATAGTGAACGAAACTTCTCATTTAACAGAAGTCGAATGTCCGTCCGAAAACGCATGCCCAACATCTTGATGATGCGGATCAACGCAAAGCAAGAACCCCAGAGTAGATATCGACACCGAACAGCTTTACAGCATAGAAACGAAGGTCGCCGGAGGCCTAAACAAATGACAGCCAGCAGGCAAGGATTGTGGATTGTGGATGCGGAGGAGGCGAGATGGGGTGCGCATGTAATGCTCTAGTGGAAGAGTGAGGAAGACACTTATACCCGGCTTCGCAGTTACGCCGACGACGTCCCAGGTGGCAAAGTTGAACGAAAACATGAGAGCGACGGCGGCGAATACAAGGGGTATTCGACGGTATCATGCGTATTCGTCAGCGCGTCGTGAGCGTGTATACGTTGCTTCATTGCATTTCGTTTCTTCGTCGTTCGGTGAGTTTTCCAGAGGCGTCATGTTGTAGTGGCAGAATAGGCTCGGGTCATGGTGGCATGGACGCAGGATACGCCCTCCCAACAACGCTGGCATCTCCACTCGACCCCCGAGCTTCGGTGATAGGTTCCAAGCTCACGGCATGCCGTTCGCTGCCGGTGCTTGTCGTTGTCGTGCTCGCCTGGCCATCGGACGTTCGGGTGTGCGCTTCGCTGATGACCGGGCTGGCGAGAGGACTAGGGCTCGCCGTGAGATACGTCGTGCTGATGCTCCGCGTGCCGACGACACTGATAGCGCTCCTCGTACTCCCCCCCGATCCACTCCTGTCTCGTCCACTCACGGTCCCACTCGGATCGTCGGGGTTGCCCGAGTAGGGGAAAGGCTCCCGGTCGGCGTTTGACGAGGAAGAGTTAGCCGTGCTGGGTGGGTTGCCGGCCGCATCGAGGACCTGGCGGATGTTGAGGCTGTTGGAGCGACTGGGCGGTGGGCTGCCCTGCCCGCCCGTGCCGACGTCTGAGAGGGTGAGCGATAGCGCCGTCATCCTCGTCGGCGGCCTGCTCAAGCTCCCGGCCTGCGTCGTCGAAATACTACCGGGCCCTCTCGCACCCCTCGTCGAAGCTTCGCGAGAACCGAAGGATTCAATGGTAGGCATGCGCCGAATATAAGCCCCGAGGATCCGTATCCGTTCATCCTCGCCCGTCACGTTTTCCCCCGATCCGGGCAGGATGCTGCTCGCTCCGGAGGAGGCAGACTGTGGGGAGGGAGCCCGGAGCAGCTCCGCCGGCGGGAGTAGGCCAAACTCCTCGTACGTCACCCACTCCCCGTTCGCCAGCCTGAACCCCCTCGCGTCCATGGCCCGGATCGCCGTGCTCGCGGCGAGCGACTGCGGAAAGCTGGGGAAATACGACTCACGATCCACGCTGGGGGAGGGCGTGTGATTCGGTGACGTCTGCGCAGAGCCGGGCGTGGAAGCGGGCGACTGGGGAAAGTATAACGGATCCCGAGGCCGCAAGTCCTGTGAATGAGGAGACGGGCTGTCCGGCTGCGCGAGTACCATGCCTGCCTCCGTCTCCCTCGTTACTTGAGCCACGAGCTCGCGGAACTGGTTGGCGAGCTCTTGCAGTTGCCCCTCCGACATCCCGTGCGACGGAGAAGCCAGTAGTCCGCCCGGCGGGCTATGCGAAAGCCCTGGAACTGGGGAGGAGGACGGCCCCGCGATCGGCTGCGGTGTTGGTGACCCGGATCCCTCCACCGATCCAATACCTTCGGCCGCATGACGAGCCTCTGCGCTACTGGTAAAATTCCCTTGATCATGATCGGAAGCGGGTGCGCTGGAGTCGTGGCTGATGGCCTGCGACTGAGGCCGTGAACCTCCCGACGTCGACCCCGAGAATGAGACCCTCTGACTCCTGGCTGACCGTCTGGAGCGTCGCTTGCTCAACTTCCGAGGTCGTCTCGGCGGGCTAGTGGAGCTGTCCGGGATGTCTGGTATCGGGATATGACCGATTCCCGAACCTTGCCCCGAAACTATGCTCTGGGACGAGGTCGCTCTGAGCAACGGGTCGCGAACTCTCGGCACGGAGACGGGCGCTGCGGCAATAGAGACCATCCGCTGCCCACCGGGAGATGGATCGGTTGGCGTGTTGTGAGGTTGAGGAGATGTCTGCATGGTGGATGTGGAGCGATTCCAAAGGAAGGGGAGGAAAGATGAGCGATGAGAATGAGATTGTGATGTAGTGCGTATGCGTCTAGGAACGTGGACCGCTGATACAGCAAGAGTAGATGGAACGACCGATAAAGGTCCGCGAGTGAGGTGCCAGACGAAACGATATAACTCCTAAATAATCAACATACATGAGCCGAGGGCAAGGAAAGAGGGACAAAGGACGAATAGACGTACGAGTACGCCCAACGTAAGTACCATCCTCACTACAGCAAGGACCAGCCATACTCCCCAACCTGTAGCAGCTCCAGCTTGACAGGTGTGTCCTACGCCGGTCCACACGACATCCAGGTCCCAGTTGCATCGACCCTCGAGGCTTTCTCCAAGATCAGATGTATGATGCCAGACGAAGACCAGTATGAAGTTCGCTATCGCGGGGAGGAGAAGGAAGAAACTCGCAAAATATTGGAAAAAGGTGATTAAATAGGCGGATGTATGCGGCGATAAGGCGGACAAGTCGGAGTAAGTGAGTGTAACGGAGAGGAAGAACAGGAGGAGAGACAAGGAGGACGAGGCACCAAGGATGAAAGCAATCGTATGCCTGTCATGCGAGGTGTAGATGGCGGAGCCGATGAAGTAGCGAGCGACGGTGTACATTGTCCACAGGCCTGTGAGAATCGGTACTTGTTAGTACGGTTACAATAGCTGAAATGGTTACAGCATACGATCACGCATACACGGCAGCGATCGGTGCCATGTATGCGCTATCTACGCTGAGAAACGGCGCATATATGCGCAGGACGCGGAACGTGGATCTCGTAACTTACATATAACTGCCTCCAATACGACCCGGAACCACCTCGTCTTTCTCCTCCGCCGTACCGCACGCCTGCCCTGCGTCCTTAGCCCGCCGGCCCCTTCGATGTCTACCGCTGGTCGACTTTCCCTACCGCCCCCGGCGGCAGGCTCGCGCGCCTGCTCCTGCCCTCGCTCCAGATTAAGATCCCGTGCGAACGCCTCCCTCGAGCGCGGGGACAGGAGCGCTTGATGCGACTCCGCGGTGTGCGCCTCGGTCGTCTGGCGTCCGATGCTATCGTGGCTGGGTCGGTAGTGCGACAGAGAGGAGGGCGGGGGGGAGTGCTGCGAGGTCGAGGCGGGGGGGTCCCGCTCATGCGTGGGCGGCTGCCTATAGGTGACCGTCGAGGCAAACGTGGGATGCACGCTATCGCCGTAGGTGGGAAACGGGCGACTGTTGGGAGGGCTGTGCGAGGACGAGGAGCCCGGGGAGGGGGGCTCTGACCGAAATGAGCTCCGCCGGGAAGGATCAGTGGCGAGGAAGGCGTTGTGCAGCGAAACCGCGGCCATCACATTTGGCTGACGTCGGCTTCTGCGCGCGCGTCACGGTGGTGCTCGTTGCGGATTCCTGGCCAAATATCGGTGGTGCTCGTCGCCGGGGACGGCGAGCTCGCGGGTTTGCTCGTCGTGGTAGGAGAAAAGAAGGGTGGGTGGGTTGTGGGCCTCGCCGCCGCCGCTCCTCGCCCCCCAAGGGAGCAGAACCCTTGGAGGGCGCCGTAGGCACACCGACGTCTCGGTTTCAGACATTTCGTGCTTCGCGCGCCCCCGCCTTCTCGCACTCGGCACACTTCGGCCCGACGTGGTCATCACGCCTTTTCGTCTCCGCCTTCGACGCGAGTCGCTCCCCAGTTGCCCAGCGTTCGCCTCTTTCGTCGTTCACTGGCGATGCAATCACTCCTCTAGGTCTGTGGCGATGGGGCTTTGCCCGGGTGGGCCGTAGCTATCACCGCGCACACGCAGAGAAATCACGACGGCGGCCCACTGGTGAGATCATCGGCGACTCAGACTGATGCATCCTCACACAGAAGCCGGCCGGTCTGGTTAGACACGATCATGCCATGCTTCTTCAGTACCGTTTGTGCCCTCTAAGTTCATCCTCGTTGATCATCTTACATGCCATTTTATGAAGCCGTCACGTACAGTGAGCTCCGTCCGCGATAGAGAGACTGTAGACAGAACAAAGAGCAATACGATACGGAACTTACGGTGAATGATCCACTCTCATACCACAACTTGGTGCTTGGCCTTCCTCAGAATTCTCAACATGTCTCAGCCGATCCAGTGATTCGACAAGGTATCGCCGGTGGAATCGCCCAACGACGTCAATCTCGGATCCGAATCACGAGCTGTATATCTCGCCACTGCTCAGCCACAAGCGCTGATCTATGGCAGCAAGGTTGTACGTTTATTTGATGTGCACGCTTGATACAGCTCGTATAGGAGAATTACTCTCAGGAAACGGGTGTGAGCCGCAGCCTCGTTTCATCCATGTTCTTCATGGACCTCGTATGCCAAGAGTTTGGCCGTATCTGCCGGTGGTCAGCGCTCAAGCTGTATTCTCCTGATCTCATGCAAATACGTGGAATGACACGTACCTCTGGAACTTATCAGGTTGATGATGTAAGAGCTGTGTGGCGCGAAGACTCGGAACCGGCTTGTTGGCGTGTGTTACATGTGCTCGGAGTGCGACGAAGTGATCTTACGGTATATATGTTTAGTACGCGCTCCATGCCTGCATGCACAATACCCCTCCAAGGTGGTGCGCATGCGGTTTAAGTTATGGGAGCGATAACCTCGCTTTACATCATCTCAGTGGGCCATCGTCGCGGTATATCAAGATCTTAGAGGCGGATCCTGCGGACAAGAAGTCGCGACGATGTACAGTGCGAGCGAGGCAATCGCGGTTCGCACGACAGTCGCACCAGTCTATTGAAATTCACGGAACCTTCGCAGTAACCATGCCAATTCGTCCACAAAGCGTTCAATATACACTCGTGCGGGCGCTGTACATGTCGGAGCCGTGTCGTATATACGCGCTCCCTTTCGTCACATATCCTCAGTTGCAATGGGCAAAAAAAAATGAGACAATTATACACAACCCCTTTTTAAAACCAGCATTTACACATATCTCACGGACAACCCTGTGCCCAGACCGGAGGCTTCATATCCGCGCAGCCTCTGTATTATTTTCCGTCTCGTGCCCGGCGCGCAAGTGGCGGCCCTGAACGACCCGGAACGCGTTGCTATGTACCTGCAGGAACACCCCCTGAAGGTCCCCAGGCTTTGGTTTGCGTACATACGACAACGTTTTAGCGCCGTCTCACAAATCTGATTATACGTATTCAATATTCGGATGTTCGATGCAGCCAGTATTCGGCACCGCTGGTCGATGTTGCGCGTCGTTACCAAGAGATACGTGTCGTACATGGAAGGCCTCATGCACCGTAACGGACTATATTGCGAGCGGCGCAATACATACCAAGAATAATTCCTTCTGTCCGAGCTTTGTATCAGGGTCAAAAACTTGAGTCGCAATGGTCGTATCAATTCCGACGTTCGCGCTCTATTTTGCCGGAGGTAAGAGATCGCCCACGATCGGGAGGATGTGAGTGTGCGTTCGAATCCTGGAACCCCTGTTGGAATATTGTCGATATTTACACCTTGCACACCGAAACTGTGTGATATGCATAGTGACGTAAAGGACACGGGACACGGTGAATCGTACTCGAGCTCACCGGCCTGTGCTGATGTGACGGTGGCCAATCTAACCATTGTAACGGCAGCCTTCAGTTCATTCCTATGATAAAATAAGAGGCATATACTGCGATTGTTCTGCCAATCGCGAGCCATAACGCCACAGGCGGAGCATGCATCCTTGGGATACCAAGGATCATGCCTCGTCTATGTGCGTGACGTGCGCGAGTGCAAGGTCTATTGAACATGCGTGTCGCAGGGGCGGCGGGTATCGGATGTCGGAGCAAAGGTACACAGGTGGGCGAGAGCATGTTATCCGATATGCGCCCACCGACGGCTGCCGATTTATACCTGTCAACATCTGCCAATATAAGACATCAATCCCGCGCCGATGAGTTCGTGTATGCTGTCCGATGCTGTCCGATGATGATGATGATGATGGTCTCGATAAGTCCTACATCGCAGAAGTGTCGTTTGAATACGATGTGGATCGCAACCGGGGTGTCGATGCTTCTTAGACTAGAAGGATATCCAGATACGATCGAGGGGGGCCACAGTAGGAGATCAAGTCGTGGATAGTTTGTGGGCGATCCTTCGGTGCGACAAGAGCGCGTGTGCACGGCGTGAGTTTTTGGGGAGTACCCATGCCCGCCGACCGTTATTTACTCGTGCCTACAAACTGTCTGTAGAGAAAAGCACTGAGAAGTAATCCGTAAGCTATACTGTGTGTATGGGATGCGTTTAGAGAAACTCACGGATTTTATCACGAATACAGCCTGCCGATTGTAATCTGTTTCTTTAGCTCGGTGATACCAGTGGGCACAGTCGAAGCCCCAAATGCTTCAACATTGAAGCCTAGCTTTAGCATATATACTGTAGAGAAACACGTCATAAGTAGCGCTAGTACGTAGGACTACGGGCAATAGTTGAACGTTGAACGAAGAGGACGAATCCGAAGGAAGGATCGGAAAAAGCCGAAGCGATCATACATGTGCTTGTGGCGGCCACGTGGTGACCCCGTGACTCACGCGCGCTCTCCCAGCCGTGGCGAGCGTGCCCTATTCGGCTCCTCTCCGTCATCGACGGAGTCGGGGACAGAGTGCCGTCCCGGGAGCACCATTGGATTTTCGGGACTGCGCTCGTTGCTCACTCTGCTTCCATCCTCTCGGGGACGAACCGGCCGGATATCTAACGACCTTGCTA
The DNA here is from genome assembly GCF_000264995.1 of Punctularia strigosozonata HHB-11173 SS5. NCBI lineage: Eukaryota > Fungi > Basidiomycota > Agaricomycetes > Corticiales > Punctulariaceae > Punctularia > Punctularia strigosozonata. The sequence goes on along the minus strand of NW_006767446.1, from coordinate 371,539 downwards.
CGACTCTCCCGATGAAGACCTCTATTGTATACTATGCGCTCTGCTTGCTTTCCTCCTGCTCTCTGGCGTGCGTAAGGGCGTACGATCTCGTGAAGGAGTACTCTGGGACGGACTTCTTCTCGGAATGGTATGCACCAAGTTCTTTCACCTCGATATCTTGCGTCGGATGCGATCGGTTACGATGCAGGGACTTCTATGGCTCTTGGGACAACCTAACGAACGGGGATATATGGTGGTTGGACGCCGCGAATGCAACGCAGCAGCACCTAGCCTTCGTGAACGAGGCGGGTAACGCCATCATGAAAGTGGACAACACGACGAACGTCCCGTGGAACGATAAGAGGAACAGCGTACGTGCTCGGCACGCAAATATTGTCCGGTGGTGTGGTACTGACATGCGACCGTCCGAAGGTGCGAATAACGTCCAAGGCAGCGTACCCCGTCGGGAGCCTGTTCATTATTGACATGGTGCACATGCCGTTCGGATGCTCGGTACGTCCACCTTCCACATGTCGAACACGCCTTCTCCTGCGCGCCATTCGCCTCCCGTCTCAATCATGTTGAACCACCCTTCCATCCGACTACGAATATGTTTTGTGTGGGCTACCATGCTAACCTCAACCGATCGCAGGTCTGGCCCGCGTTCTGGACCAAAGGTACCCTCTGGCCCGACAACGGCGAGATCGATATCCTCGAAGGCGTCAACCTTTTCACCGCCAACCAGATGGCGCTCCATACGTTGGGCGGTGCGTGCCTCGCCATCAATTATCCCCTCCTTCGTTCACCCTCCCTCACCGATAACCAAGAGGTTGATCGCTCACCACCCGCGGCGTACAGGTTGCACCCACAGCACACCACCAAACCAGCTCGGACGATCAGGCAGCGACCCGGACTGCTCCACTCCGGCGGGTTGCATCGTCACAGAGGCAAAGCAGAACTCGTACGGGTCCGGGTTCGCAAGCGCCGGCGGCGGCGTGTTCGCCGCCCAGTTCGACGTCAGCGGGATCTAGTACGTGCTTTCCCTAGCATGTTTTTCACCTCGGCAAAAATGGGGTTCGACTAACCCAGACGAACGAAAAAACAGCATGTGGTTCTGGAGCGTGCGTTTCTTAATCCTAAAATCGATGCAAATCGTCCACTCGTTTCGATTATTGATGCTCTATATGGGTGTGCGCAGCGCGCGGACGTACCGCCCAGCATCTCGTTCGCCAACTCGACCTCGAGCATCACCGACCTCTCCGATTTCGGCAACCCATCCGCGTCCTACCCGGCCTCAACGTGCAACATCACCGAGTTCTTCGGCCCGCAACAGCTCGTACTCGACATCACCCTCTGCGGCGACTGGTCCGTCCCATCCTCCTCCTGTCCTGACTTCCATGTGACTCACCCTGCGATGCGAATCAAGGGCGGGAATCGGCGCCGTGTACAACACGAGCGGATGCACCGGACCCACCGGCCTCTGCGTGCGTTGGTCTTTCTCCGCGTCTCACCACAAAACCACAAATGACACCCCCCAAACCTCTCTCTCTTTTCAGTACGACGACAACGTGATCGGCTCGGGCGCGAACTACGCCGACGCCTACTTCGAGATCCGCTACGTGCGCGCGTACAGCCTCCCCGGCACGCCGCAGCCGACGGTCACGAGCGCGCCCGCGTCGGGGACGACGACGACGACGAACGGCTCGCCCGCGAGCGACGCCGCGGCGAGCACGACCTCCCCCGACGATAGCGGCGTCACGGTGGTAAGCCGCGCCGCTCCTCCTCCCCACCGGTCCTTCGGCGCTCGGAGCGGACTCGTCGCCGCGCTCAGCGTGCTCGCGCTGCGCTGCCTCTCATAGCGCTTCCTCTCCCCCTCTTTCGGCGACGCGTCCGTTCTCCTCCTTTTTGTTTTGCTATGATATACACAACATCGTTGACCGGCGGAATCACACGTTTTAGGAACAGTGCACGGGGGGTTACTGGTACATACATACATACAACACACCGACTATTTCATCCCCCCCCTTTTTTCTTCCCCTCGCTTTGTCTCTGCTGCTTGTGTGTAATTTTTTACGGGAAACAAACGCCTGGTGGGGCACGAAAGCGCGTATCCTATGTTTATAACCCGAATGACCGAAGGAGGAAGAGGACCGGGATCTGGATGGAACGTACGGGACGCGGTAGTGAGAGAGAACCGGGGAGATAACGAGCCCCCACGTTTGCGGATGAAAGATGAAATAAATAAACGCCCGGTTGAGCGGGGGCTACGGCACCGGAGAGGATGACAATGGGACAAGGAGGGAGTAAGCATGTATTAAGCTCGTCGCAACGTTTAACAGGCCGGGGCACCGAGAGCCCGAGAGAGACGCGGAGAAACAGCCGTCCCGCCGGGGCTGCGCGGATTCGCCAAGAATAGGAGGGAGAGAGAGCGGGGGGGATGGCGCGGCTGAAGCGTAGATCGCCGGGGGGGAGACGAGCAAACGAGCAAAGGCGGGTCCAGTTGCCCTCCACGCAGCCCTCTTCCCGCACGTTCGGGGGGGAAAAAGAAAGAAAAAAAACCCTCGCGAGAGAGCCCCATCTTCACCCCCTCAACCGCCACCCGTCGCCCTTCCTCGCGACCTTGCCCACCCCGCCGATACCCTCCCTCACGACGACCCACATCCCCGTGGCCGACACCACGTCCTTGATCTCCTCCGCCGTCAACACCACGCCCCCTCCCCCAGCCCCTCCCCCTGCCCCACCCACCGCCGCGCCGCCCTCCTCGACCGCCGGCCGCGCCACGCCCGCAGGCGTCACCACCCGCGGCCTCACGCCCATCCTCTCCACGTCCACGTCCGGCAGCGGAAACGGCACCTTGAGCATCGCGACCACCTTGGGATGATGCGGCGTCGGCGACAAGCTCGCCACCCGCGTCTTCACCTGCTCCTCGGTCCCTCCTGCCCCTCCCCCTCCTCCTGCCCCTCCTGATCCTGATCCTGAACCGAGGTTCAACCCGAGCCCGGGGTAGACGCGCCGCAGGACGAGGTAGCACATCCACGGCGTCTCCGAGTCCTCCGGGTCGCTCTCCTCCCCGTCGTCCTCCCTCGGCGCAAACCCCGACGCAGGGCGCGGCGTCCGCTCCGCCGCCGCCTCCCCGCCCTCGTCGTGCTCATGCTCATGCTCCTGCGTGCTCAAACTGCCCCGATCGAGCGACCTCCGCGCGAACCCGCCCGCCCGCGCCCGCGGCGTCTTCCCGCCCGCCCCGGCGCTCGTCGCGCCCGCCTCCTCGCCGCCGCCATGCAGCGACGACTGCGACGACAACGCGACGCTCGCCCGCCTCTCGCCGCCCTCGCTCCCCCCGCGCCGCACCGACCGCCTCCTCCCGCTCGCACGCGACGCCCTCTGCCGCGCCTTCGTCCACTCGAACCGCAGCTCGACCTCCCCGCCCCCTCCGCCGGGCCCGCGCTCGCGCCGGCGCGCGTCCAACTGCGCGATCATGCCGCCGAGCACGCCCTCGGGCGCGCCCTTGAGCCAGCGGCGCACGACCCAGACGTACGCGCTCGGGCGGCCGACGGGCGGGTTGGTCGGCGCGAGCAGCGACGGGCGGATGCCGAGGATCTCCGGCTGGAGCACGGGCTGGCCCGGTCCCGGGCCGCCGTTGGAGATCGCGGACGAGGTCGGGGTCGGGTCGGCGGAGGTGGGCGGGGTGGGGGACGTGAGGACGAGCGAGGCGCGTTTGTACGGGGTGGGGGTGGGGGGCGAGGGAGAGCTGGGCGGGGTGGGGCCCGGGGCCGAGTCTTTGCGCGAGCGGAAGAGCTTGCCGAAGAGCTTTTTGGGGCCGGTGGAGGGCGGCGGGGTGCTGAGCTCGGCGACGGGCGGGAGGGAGGAATGGGGCGGCGGCGGCGGCGGGAGGTGTCCGTGCGAGTCGGCGGTGGAGGTGAGGGAGAGGTGCGAGGAGCCCGGGGTGTGCGGGGGGTCCGGCGTGCCGGAGCGGCTGTAGGCGGAGAGCCGGTGCGCGTCGTCGACGCTGCGGCGGGCGGGCGAGGTGGTGGTGGACGACTGCTGGGCGTGCGTGTGCGTGTAGCCGGCGGGGCCGAAGACTTCGACGGGCTCGAGCACGGCGAGGCCGATGACTTCGAGCCCGCGCCTGAGGAAGCGCGCGATCTTGGCGTCGGTGCCGGCGTCGACGACGACGTTCGTCATCACGTTGTGCGCTTGGAGGTTGTACAGGGGGATGATCATGCGCCGGCCGGAGGAGGTGGAGGAGGCGGTGGCGACCGAGTTGAGAGAGGCGGCGGAGGAGTAGGAGGAGTAGATCGAGGTGGTGTCGGACCGGTTGGTGGACGTGCGGGAGAGGTTGATCACGCCCGGTTCGGCGGAGGAGTCGAGGGAGGAGCGGCCTCCGGTGGCGGAGCGCTCGCGGTGCTGGGGCGGCACGAGCTGGACCTGGAGGTTCAGGGGGTGGTTCGACTTGGAGGGCGGTGGGCGGACGATGATGAACGTCTGCAGACGACAGGGAACAGAGAGTGCATCAAGTGATCAGCGTCATCGTAAGACCCGGACCCCGTCCTGGCCCACTTGCCTCGCTCGAGCTCTTCTCCTTCTTCTTGTCCTTGCGTACGCCCATCTCGTCCGCGTTCATCGCGCGCGCGTCGGGCGGGCGATCCTCGTGCTCGCCCGAGGGAAGCTTTATGCCCGGCGGCGGCCTGTTGTCGCTGTTGGCATGATTGGTGTTGCTGTTGTTCTGGAGCGCGGACGGCAGGAAGGACTGCAGCGTCGAGAACATGCTGGTCAGTGGCTGATATGGATTCAAGGCAGCTCAGCTCGATGGGGTCATCGACGGAAGACGAGGAGGCGGAGGCGATGGCGATGGGATGCGGGGGGCTCGGGCGCTTGTCGCGCGCGCTGCCATTTAAAGCGAGCATGCCGGACAACGCGCGTTACGTCATCACGCCGTCCGCTAATCGGCTGTGCTGCCTCCCTCGGTGCGCGTCCCGGCAGTGTTGGAAAAACTTGGCATTGCCCCCTTCCCTCCTCTCCCTTCCCTCCGCCCCAGTGTTCCCCGTTCACCTGTTCCACGGCTCACACACCGCAGACAGGGACATGTGGGCCCCGTTCCCTGGGGGGCCTTCTGCACGGGAACGACACGGGTTATTCTCGTTCAATGTCATGGGGGCTGTAGAACCACCTTCGCGTAACGCGCGTGACGCGATGCCAGCGAGGCTCGGGGCAAATGGCACTGAGTCTGCCTCTGTCTTTGCTGATCGCGCATGGCCATCGGCCCCATGGGCTCCGATTACGGGAGATCGCGTCCAATCCTGGTCCCGTCGTTTCCGAATCCACCCAGAGCTTAGCCAGAGCATCAGCATCCTCGTTCGCCGAGGGCGACGCGTGGGGCCCGGCCGGCAATGCGCGTGTGCGCGTGTAACACAAAAAAGAAAACACGTCGGATATACGCGCGTCGGGGTGTGGGATGTGGGATGCATAGGAGCGCTGTGCGTCCTTGCCGCCGTAACGCGAACGCGCGGACGAGCCAGCGACGATCGTGCCTGGTCGCGAAGGATGAACAGTACGCCTCCGTGCGCTGCGGAGGCCCTCTGCCTGCGCACCGGTGATCGATAATCCATCCTGAGCGAGAGCGCGCGTTTGCACCGCACCGTCGAATTCTCCCGTGTATGTACCCGTTGGCGGTGGTTCTTCCGATGATGGGCTATTTATCGGCATGCGCCTATCTGTCCACCAAACCGTCCCGCCAACGATCGAGCCGCAGTCTGCGAGTGCAGGCTATTATCAAGGGTTTGGGCGGTGCGGTGCGGGCGCATGCGCAGGCGGAAAGCGCCACGAAGCCCCAGCTACCGTCCATACTTACGCCGCCAAATTGCCTCGTACATACAGTACCATCCGATCTCGACATCGACGCCAAGATATCCTCCCGTCTGGCGTGCGATGTCGCGTATCCTCTTCACCCCGTCCTTGACACGTACTCATCACCCTATTCACCGGTGATTCTCAGGATTGCAGTCGACTTCCTGTTCTCCTTCCCTTCATCAACGTCAACGTTTCAACATCCAACATCCAACCCTGCGAAACGTAAATAATAATAAAAAGGTTGGTGCTAACGCGCTTTTTTTCGATTTCTGCGCTTTGCTTTTTCGTCAAGGGCGCTAACGAGTGCAAACGTGTCCGCCCCCCCGACTTTGCCGACCCCCCCGCTTTCGCCTATGTAGTTTTTTTACTGGCTCGTCGCGGGCGAAAACGGAAGAAAAAACGAAGACGGCCCCACCCCTGCGCCACCGTTTCTCGCCGGGGCAAGGGGGCAAGGGGGGAAGGGGAAAGGGCTTCGTTGGAGGGCGGGCAAAAACACGCTGTATTTTCTCCCGTCACGACGCCGCCGTCGAGCGCTTGAGCTTGGCCCGGCAGGCTTGCCGCTTCATCGATATGCACGAGGGCTGCGCGACGAGACGGCGATGGAAGAGGTCCGGCGGTACCGCGAGTGCTTCGCGGCGCTGCTCGTCGCGGGCAGTCGGCTGCGCGGGCTAGAGGGCGAGGAGAAGTACGCGTTTGAGCGAAGACGGGCGCGTCGAGCTTCAGCTAGTGCGGGGGGAGCGCACGACGACATTCTATATATTTTTTGGTCCGCACATCATGTACTTCTATAGACTCCGCATCGGGATCGCAAAGCTGGAGGGCTTGATATTTCCGCATTGGCGCAAGTGACGAAGAAGCACGAAATCACCTTGAGTACACAATCGTTAGATCCATACTGGGATGGGCATTTAACCATGTTTCCCTGCACAAGGAGCTTGACACTCGTACAATGCGCCTTCGACATCCCACAAGCGTAGACACCGCGCATCTTGCAGTCCCGTATGACTTACAAGGGTACTCACTTGCACCTTTACCGTGTCGTTGCGCTTCGCTATCACGATACCAGGCCACCGCGACGAAGTAGTGAAATACTGATACGCGATAGTATACAAGACCGGGACGCTTTCGAAACACCCACTCATGGTCGCACCCGGGCACATTGGCGACTGAGGTGATTACGGTGAATACATGAACACGAAACAACGCACCGAACGATTGTTCAAGGACCGCCGGCAGAACACGAGCTTGAGGTAGCGCCTTGGGCAAGGGACAGACTGAAGTGTCCTATGCGCGATAATTCTTTCCTGTAGAATTGCAATCATACGTCAGCCGCAGGAAAAGGTATGGAAATACCGATCACTCGCCTGACATCTCGGATGCATGAGCACAAAGATCATGGTGTATCTGCAACGTGAGATCGTCAGCGAGAAAGTGAGAAGAGAAAATATGAGTGCTCACCTGTATGCTAGGACGGATAGAGAGATCCAGAAGACGCGAGGGTCCAAAAACAGCCGTTGGCTTCCCCCGAAGGGTACTAATCCCCCAGGCCACGAAGAGGCCGGCTGCCGGATCGCCAGCGGCGGCTGGCGATCCTATTCTGGGAGACCTTGAACTTGAAGACCAGCGACCAGGGGACCAGCGACCAGGGGACCAGATGAGGGCAGCTGAAAAGCTAAGAAGCGAAAAAGCGTCAGAAGGGTCAGCGAGTAAACCAATGTCCGTGCCACGACCATCTATCTACGTCTATCTACAAGCTATCTGCGCCACTATCCCCAATCCGAATCCGAATCCAGCCAGCCTCTTTTTTCGGTTTTGATATTTTCTGTTTTTTTTCGGGTTATCTTCAAGTTACGCAGTCGCACGGACATCCCATCGAGCGGCGTCCCGAACTCGACCTGCAAAAAAAAGTGTTCGAATGAGCGAGGGTTGGTAACATCGAGTCGAAACAAGAAAACATACCGATTGTCCCGTACTGCATGCCGGCGCACCGACTCGGCCAAGATGCGTTACTGAACGAGCGTCCGGGCGATCGCGGCGTCCCGCTCTCGACCCAGGCAACCCGAACACCAACTCCGTCCCTCGTCTTCGCCCTCGAGAGAAACCCCGCCCGTGGCCAGGGAGCATCTGGAAAGAAACGCACGACGACGCCCAAGAGCATCCCCGGCGCCCTCCCCCTTCCGCGTCCGCCGCGCCGGTCGTCGTGCGAGGCCCCTCGAGCGAGCGAGATTCGGGCTCCAACATCCGGCGTCGCCTTCCGTGCTTTCCCGTCGGCGTTAGGAAGATCGGGGGTCGTGTCACCTCCTCCAGGGCCGACGCCGCCGACGACGTCGACCCCTTCAGGCACGTAGAGGTGCACTATGCCTGTGGGACTCGCGCTCCAGTCCCAGAAACCATCGGGCAGCGTGCCCGAGGCCTCGCGAAGCCGACCTCAGTCGAAGCCGGCCTCCGCCAGGGCTTGAAAGACGAAAGTATAGTACTCGCCCTGCAGAGTCTGGTCAGCACGCGCAAAGACGGGCTGGTGACGCGAGCGGACGTACCCCGTATCTTGCCGCATAGGCTTCCGCGATCTGCCAAGGGTCCAAGCGAGCCCCGGTACCGATGAGGGCCTGCAGCTGGGCAAGGACGGTAGCCTCATCAGGTCCTAGGGTCTTCCCTGCGTGGAGACCTCCGTTAGCCCCGCGTGCGAGGGAGATCGTAGCGCAAGAGCGGACGTACTGGTACCCCGGAGTTTCATCGCCATTCCCCGAAGCCTCCGTGTGGACGATGAAAGCTTCGGGAACGTCGGCATCCTGAGCCTGAAAGCGGAGAGCTCAGGAGCGCGCGTGTGGGCCCGCCGAGCCTCTGCTCGACGGGCGAGCGCCTCCTTCTCCCTGCGCAGCTCGAGGACGTCGATGCCTTGGAGACGGTGGATGTCGCGGAGTTGGTTGAATCGGCATTCGGCTTCCTCGAGGTCTTCGGCGTCGCCGTCGATGGTGTCCTCCATGAGAGCGATGACCCGGCGGAGGGCATTGGCCTCGAGGCGAAGAGCGGTTCGAATGTCGAGAGGAAGAGCGTCTTGATTCCATCGGAGGACGATGTAGTTGGAATAGAAGACGGTGTACTGGCGGAGCATGTCGGTAGGGTAGTCGGAGATCATTCTAGATTATAGGTGAGTGGTAGTATGGGGAGTGCGGGTGGGAAGGAGATAGGTAGTAGATAGGGAGGTGTGTGTAGGAAGGGGTGGTAGATAGGGGTGTGCGTGTAGGAAGGGGATGGGTGGTTAGATGAGCGGTGGATTGGGAGGTGCGTGTAGTAAGGAGATGGGTGGTAGATGGGTGGTAGATTGGGATGTGCGTGTAGGATTGGAATATGCGTGTAGAATTGGGATGTGCGTATAGGATTAGGAGACGACGATGGTTGGAACTAGAATGCTGAAGATCACTACGAGCAGAACACTGGGTTTTTATACATCTGGAGGGCGGAAGAGAGGAAAGGGCGGATATACACCTCGTCCCGACGCGGGACGCTGACCGCGCGCGGCGACGGGACGAGGTGGATGTGGACGCGGAAGGAGAGGATGAGGCGCGTCCCCGCGCCGCGGACCAGCCTTTCCGCTCGTCTACGTGAACAGACTTTCGTCACGCTTTCATGCTGCCACAGCTGCTTTCTGATATCGTATCGAGGGGGTCAAAGGTCTCGCACCTAACGATGCACACTAATGTTGTGCGAGTAATCCTGCCGCTCGTGTCTGCCATCATCATGAAATATTCATCTTTAGGCACCTGTTTGGGTACTTATCTAGGCTTCACTCGCAAGCCGTCTCGATACTCTCCAACGTCCTCAAACGCATCAACTGCCTTTCGCCTATATCACTATTGATGCCTGCGGTCCCGAAGACGCTGCAAGCTTACGCATTTCTGGCTTGTGTTTGTGCTTCCGCAGCCTGCATAGCGACTCTGAGCTGGCGTCCGTCTCCCAGTCATCAGAAAACAAGCTCTCTAGCCTGCAGCCAGACTCAAGATGCCCTTCTCGATCTCGTTTAACCACACTGAGAAGTTCTTGCCCCGTGTACACTTCACCGTCCTCAAAAACACCATCGCTTTTTTGCCGATGCATGCTTTCTGTCGAGTCGTGACCGCTGAGCTCCTGCTCCCCTAAGGCTTCACCGAGGACGCATAGTTTATGTCCTACACGCTTCACATGTGGGCTGACTCCAGCATAACGACGATAGCGGATGATCTACAAGCAAGCGCTGCACCAAGCTTTTCTAACAATCCGAAATCAACGCTCATTTGCCTTGCATTGTAATGAGACGGTTTCAACCCGTGCGGGCCTGCTACCTCGAACTAGTCATAAGTACCGCGGACTATGATAAGCTCGGACCCTCGATTTGACTTCAATCCATTGAAATAGATATGACTACCGATCGGTCGCGATCAATATCTCCGAGAAACCTAAATCCACAAACACCGCATTGATCGCACAACCATGGGCGCGGCGCTATCCTCAAATATCGGGCACATCAAGCAATCGTCGTGGTAAGGACAAAGCCCCGCGAATGGCGCCCTACGACTCTGTCAATCCGTCGATTCATGGTGACACTCTTCATGTTTCCATCGGAATATCCTTTTACTTACAATTAATTGACTAGGTTCTACCCATGACACGCCCTACATGCACGGGAGCTCGTCGACCTTGACCGATTCCTCACCTTCCTCCGCGGAGCGCGGAGCGTGTTTGCGAATGCGCTTTTGGCACGGATCCTCTCTATTTCGCACTCAGGCAGCTGTGTATTAACTCGGAATTTGACAGCACCCAGTTTTTGAACGCAACGAAGCGTCGCGCCTCCTCCAGCGCTACATCCAGGAGAGCGACCTTGAAGCGGCACAAAAGTGCATAGAAATCTACCAAGATGTTCTCTGTGGAGGAGAACGACTAGTGTCACATCCTATGAAGCGGCACCACGTACTCATTGACCTAGCGGACACGCTACAAGAACGGTATACCCACCTCAGCCAGCAGACTGATCTTGATTCTGCAGTAAAATATGGCTCGGAGGCCTACACCAGTTGCCAGGCGGCAGGTTTACTCTGTCCAACAGTGCTAGTGCTATATGCAGGTATCCTCGACATCAAGACTCGAGCGAGCAGTAAATGCGATGACAGGACGCTACGACAGGCGACAGTCGACCACGGGAATGAGAAGGTCAGGAGGGAGGGTGGTCGTAAAATGTCGGTACAGCGGTTGTGTACACCATGATGAGGAGGTCGAGGGGAAAGAGTGATGAAGGTTGCCCATGAGCACTGTGCAGCTTTATATTTTTTGGACGCAATCACGCGGCGCTTAAAAATCGGCGGCCCCTTGCTCCGCAACTGACATGGGCATTTACTACTGGACTACGGGATAACCAGCTGGACTACGGGATAACCAGTCTATGCCGGCAGTCGATCGCAATCACAGTTCCGTCATAAATTTGGCCCACGATATCCGCGCTTTGGAAGCGGTTTGGGGTGCTCCAAATCGCGCTTGCAATATCTATCATGACGTGAGTGTTCGCGTCCTTCTAGAGACAACAAGACTAACCCATTGTTTGATTGCAGGAAAGGTCTCCAACATTACGTTGATGAACGCCAGCAAGCCCACGGCCGACCATATCAGTATGGCGAAGAATACCGCGCGGGATCCGGATTTCGGCATCGGCTCTGTAGTCGATTTGCGTGCCACGCTGAGGCAAACCGCGTCAGTAGCGGAGACCGCCGTTCGGGGACGGCGCCAAACGTTGATGAAGCCCTTCCCTTTGTAAACACCACTCGAGGCGATGAATGCCCACTGTGGGGTGGTTCCGGCCTGGACGTCGGTCTGAGGGTATGTACGTGCATGTTTTGTGTGGGATATGGTTACTCACCGTGATCGCAGGAGAAGAGGATGAGGAGCGAAGGCGCAACTTGAAGGCGATTTTGCCGGATAGCTTGTCGAAGACGTAAATAATGCCGTGGTCACTTGCAATCAACACTTCTCGTCCTCCGTCCCCGGAACGAACTTGTCTGGTGTTGGCCGGTGGAAACCCTTTCTGCCCAGTCACCAGTTCGCGGATGTGAGCGAGTTTGCCGTGCCGGTAATGGTGAATGCGATAGGCGCCAGCGAGCTCTTGCACCACCAGTTCTGCTCCGTCGCCGGTCTCCAGGCTCCTAATGTCGGCGGAGCCACTCGATCGTGTCGTTCAGAAGGAGAACAGTGGTCCTCCAACGGGAGGGACTTACAGAATTGCGTTGGCGGCCGATGAACTCAATGGGTTACCTTTCACGCCGAGCAACACACTGCGATGTGTTGTCAGTTAAAGTGAAGGCGGATCAGTGTTATTCAACGTACATGTCACCGTGGTCTCTGCCCAGGATCAAGACTTCATCGCGTCCAACGGTTGGAAACCCTACTTGTAAAGGGCGAACGTATGGATGGCATTCTACCGACCATATCGTTTTTGGGTCCTTGGCGTCCTGGATCAGCAGCAAATGAATATATCCGTCGTTCGTTCCAACGGCTAGGAGGGGGATCTGTGTTGCGGAAATCGACCAGTTGAGACAAGTTACTGCTTCGGCGGTCGAAACTTGGCGCTGAAATCGCTCCGCCATAAGCGGCACGGCTTGTACGCCCTTTGGATCTTTGATTTAGAACTAGGGACGATCAAGGACGTTATGCTTACCGCCGATTCCTGCGACCACAGAGTCAAGCATCCTGTGCTGGTTCCGAACGCCAAGATCGGTGGCGAGCGCTCTGGGGCCCACTTCGCACACACCACGGTACCCCTTGACCAGAATCCGAAGTCGGTCGGCACCGGTACTGGCCGCATGATTGGGAGCAGCCATAGATACACACCATCCCTGCCTGTTTGCGGAGGCAGGATATGAACGAACAATGGAAGGAATTCAAAGCCGCCATTAAAGCGCACCGCATCCAGCCAGGAGAGTACAGTCGGAAGATATGGCAAGAGTCGTGATAGACGACTCCGCCGCTGGAGCCGTTGCAAGTCGCATGTACCCTGTCTCGTACCCGAGGAGTTGTCGAAGAA
>NW_006767446.1:356790-358374 GCF_000264995.1 Punctularia strigosozonata HHB-11173 SS5 | reverse complement strand
TGGTCCGATCACGACGAGAGAAAATTCAACAACTCCTTGTCTTGCACGAGTCGATCACCAACTTCGTGGCCAAAGGCTGGATACTGCGGGCACCGGACCCAGACGACGAGGACAACACGACCATTGAAATAGTGTTTGTTTACACAGACCACGTATACCAGCTTAGTGCGTTTCGTGGCTGTTTTCTCCGCCGTTCGCCGCTCACAGCTCTTTTCAGGCCTGCAATTTACCGTCTGCCTCATCGACCCAGATGAAAGTGTTGATCGCGAGAAGTGTCGATGGGTCGTTCAATATCGTCCGCATGCTCTGCATCGCTTCTTTAAGGGAGAGCCCCAGACTCAGGATATGAGCCTGATGCACCCTTATGACCAGGACAAGTGGTGCGCCATGGGCCCTAATAACGAGGGTGCCACCCTGTTCGCGGATATTCAGCAAGTCGTTGCAAACGTTGGATCGACTCTCCGTTTGCCACGGGCGCCTGGAATCAACTTCACCGTCGACATGGCTTCGGCGCGCCGATGTCAGGAGCCCGACGGAGAGCCATCCGCTCGCCCTAGTCGACGAACTCGATCACCGATCCGACGCCAACATCGATTGAACGATGCCATACAGCGACAGGACGATCTGCATAGGCGCGTGATGAGGGCGGAGCGTCTCGTCGGCGCAAACTTGGGTATGTGGTGGCCTCTGAATAGAGGCCTGTCGGAATCCGTCGCCTTGGAGACGTCTGTGTGGGCTCAGTTGCGATTCTTTGGTGTGTTTCTCATTGGCCGGGAACGTCTTGGACCGGATTGTGAATACGAGGCAATGGGGCGCAGAAGTCAAATCGAATGTTATTCGCTTTCCTTTCAAATTGGCACCTTGCGTTAGTCGCCCAATCACTGTGTCAAAAAGCCATTCATCTGTGCGCCCGTACCTCTGGGCATACGCTCACCCCCTCCGCACTTCTTGTGCTTTCAAGGATATACGTTCGACGGCACATGGAAAGCGGGGTTTCGGAACAAATCCACGAGGCAGTGAACCTTGCACGGCAAGCGTTACTGGAAAACAGAAGCAACGACAAGCAGCGGTACTTGCGGTGTCTCGCGATCTCCCTCCGTTTGTGGCACGAATCCTTGGGCGATCGACGGGATCTCGACGAAGCTATCGCTACTGTAGCGGAAGCATTACAGATTTGCCCTCCTACGCACATTCACAAAGGTTCTTTGCTGCATAGACAAATGTCTTCGCTCCGGACGAAATTCGAGCTTTCTGGGGCTACCGAGGATTACGAACATGCGCTCGCCATAGGCCGGCACGCGTTAGAGGAAGATTGCATTCGGGGAAACGACAGGGCCGATATTTTGGGAACGATCGCCATCATGCTCCGTCTCCGAGCATCCATGGTCGAGTCTTCAGACTCCGGACGCATGCTTGATGAATCTGTCCAGCTCAGCCGGGAATCCTTTCGATGCGCACTTCCCCACGGCAATCCTCGCCGCTATGCGAGCAATAGGCTGATATACGCTTTGCGCGGAAGGTTTGTGCGAAACGGCGACCCGCGCGATCTTGAAGAGGCGATTGTAATAGGGCATCAGGTCATGG